>NC_142531.1:2275000-2330000 GCF_964205215.1 Stylophora pistillata
AATAGATTCTACTTCTTTTAGAGAATTCTTTGACAAAACAATTACGATGGTTTTAAGATTTGTATTCAGTAGGGCTTACCATTTCATTTACCAGAATTGAAATATGGTCCTGGTTGATAACATCTTGTCCATGATAACATAAATTTTGAATTCTCTAGGGCCTAAGTTGTAGGTTGAGCTGAGTTGATTTTGAAACACAGTCAATCACTCTCCCCACAAAAATGTTTGGAGTATTCATCTGTCTTTAGTCTCATCATTATCACTATTTTCTATTTCATAGTGAAAGGTGGGAGGGGGGGAGGGGACACAAATAACTTTGTTGTCCCTCGTGGCTCCCCTGCACTACTTTCAATTCCTAATCAAATGAATGTTACACACACACACACACACACACACACACACACACACACACACACACACACACACATACGCACGCACGCACAAAACATCCTTGTCTGCTTTTATTGAGATGTTGCCTTAGAACTCTCCCACTTATTGACAAATCTTGCCAGTGTACCTGCAATGGTTCCTTCATGAGAGAACATTCGGACAATAACGTGATTTTTTTACTAACCCCTTCTGAAAGAGCCTCCAGATACAGCTCATTACCAATCTTCGATAAACAATGGATTGCTTTCGCGAACACTGAAACACACACAAAAACATGTTAAGAAAGCGAACAAAATTTTAAATTCATAGATAAGTTTGATTCGATCCCAAAGAGAACATACATTTCACTGATCTGCCTGGAATAACACAGCGCATCTTCAAACACAGTTACGAAGATTTTGTCATTTTTGCGACCATGATAAACTTCTCCAGGGATGGATCGTCATTTTTTTCCCTAAGACCCATTCAGTTCTTATTATTGTACCATTTATCTTGTCTTACTCCGGAATGTTTGATATGTTGGAAAAAAGACCCAAAATTCAAAATGGCGCCAGTTTTGAAGTCCGCTGACAAGCTAAACATTTGGCGCACCAGATAACCTCATCATGGCGTCCATGAAAACAAATCTACCTGCTTGGTTACAGCTTTCTAAAGACGATATCACAAGATCTATTGAGTGGAAGGATTTAACATCAGAGCTTTTCGACGCAGTACAACATCAGCTCACAGAAAACCACGTATCTTACTTTTCCGATCTCACAGATTCAGAGAAAGTCATGTTTCTAGATCGTGCTGCTAAGCTTGTTCGTGACAGCTCTTCGTATCAAAAGCTGATGGCAACGGTTTCGGGAATTCTTGATAGAAATCTTAATGAAGAAGTTACCCAAACGATTATCGATGCATCGAATACACGTACAAAAGCAGAACTTCTTCTTCAAGAATCCTCGAAAGCGTCCATTAGTTTGTTGCAAAGGTGGCCGGATCTAAGAACTAAATTGTTTGCTTGTCTGAATCGTCCTTTGCCAACAGAGTTGCGAAGGGCAGTATGGAAATGGTTTCTAGCGAATCCGACCGTTCGAAAAGAATATTTAGAGAAGGTGTCGAGGAACAAACAAAACACTGTTTCACGACACGATGCAGCCATTGGACAAAAGTGTAAAGCTTTCTTGTCCTCAGAATCGCATTATTTTAGGCTTGATTCTTGTCCAGCTTTACTGAATATCATGAAAACTTCAATATCCTACCGGGACGTGAATATCAGTAGCACATCAACAATAGTTGACACAGACTTCTTGTTGGCCATACCTTTTGTGAGAGTAATGGTTGCAGACAATCATGTTCAAGAGATAAATGCTGAGGAAATTGCAAGCTTTGTGGAAGTTTACTTTACCTTCTTGGAGTCAAGACCATCTTTGATGAAGGACTCTAAATCTAAGGTTATTTTGCTGCTTGAGAAAGCAAGAATTCCTTGGCAGCTTTACAGCTCTGAGATATCTGTATGTTTAGGCACTGATATTTCTGTACAATGTACGTAAGTCATGTTCACTGTTTTCCATAGGAATTCCTGTTAGCTCAAAAACATTATGGTAGTACAATGGCTGATGCCTTGCATTCCAAAGATCAGCAGCTTGCATCAAGTCTACAAAGAACATTTTCACATGGTAAGGCAAGTGTCAGTAGAGATGAATACCCAAATATCAGCCTGTGTGAAAAATTTGTGGCATTCCCTTATCTCCTTCTAATTTACATCATGTACATGTACATAATATTTCAGCAAATCATGAGTTTTCAACCTGTACCTTTCTCTCCAAGAGGGAGTTTGACCTTCTGTGACTATCTCAGTTGACTCAATTTTTGATGTTAACATTTTTAGTGTTGCTTTTTGACGTGTTTAGACTGACTCTTGTTTATAGTGTCTAAACACATTGTAATTCTTTTCGAACAGACCAAACAGCTCAGTTGGCAGAAAGTCTGGCAGCAATCATGCGGTCATATGCTAGGTGTATGTTTGTTGGTAAGATTTGGTTATAGAACTGACCTCAATAATTGAAATCCTTGATTGTGGGCATTCACAAACCAGGGACACTAAACTGTCACATGACCTCTTTCTGCCCCAGGAGTGACATGTGATAGACAAGTTTCCCATCAGATGGTGTAACTATACTTCCAAGCACCTCTTCCTATGGAAGGAGCAATAAACTTGGGAAGTAATCAGTCACAAGGCGCAGGAAACTTAACATTTTAAACCTGTTTCTTTTTTTTTTTGGAATTTTTTTATCCCTTGGAAAAATCACGTTGTTATACTTGTATATTTTAGGTTTTCTTTCCCTTGATGTGGTTTGCTACATTTGGGACCAGTACATCATGAGTATGAAACTTCCTTCCTTCAACTGTATTGGTACATTCTCTGCTGCCATGCTGATGTTGTTGAGAGATGAAATTTTAGTATGCAGAAATGTAAGACTCAGTACCTTATATGTCATGGTTTTTATTCAAGGTCAAATGAATACCAGAATATTGCTAATGAGATGTTCTTTCTTTTTGTCTAATTAGACCAAAGAGATTGAGGATGTTTTGTTAACCGAGAGCAAAAAACTTACTACAAGAGACTTTCAAAGAGTGGTAGGTGCAGTATTTTCCCCTTTTTAAAAATAGAAACCTCTCTTTTACTGAAATCATTTTGGATTACTACTCCCTTTACCTTCCAAGATTGTAAGTAAAGGTCATGTTACCCTACATGTACATGGTACTGTGCCTGTTTGTAGATTGACCGCCACTTCATGGCAGATTGGCAGAAGTTGGTTACCGAAGAGGTTCATGGTTCTGATTTACCGCTAGTGGATCCAGTGGCAAGTATGGGATCAATTTCTATGTTCTCCTTCCCTCATGTTGATTACTTAATTCACCTTTTATCCCCTCTTGGTCTTGGTAAATCACCACAGCTGATAACGTGATAGTTCCAGCAGAAAAAAAGTAGCAAAGTTCTCATTTCAAAATGCCTAGATTCAGATAGGGATCCCATTTGGGGATCAAAGTTCATACTTAGCTTGGGAAGAAGGAATTATGAATTGTTTATGAGTATATGAAGAAGTAATTGAGTAGGTGGTAAAGCTTTGAATTTCACGCCTCCAAGATGCTCTATGAGTTGCTGCAATGGTAACCTTTCCAGCTGCATCTATTTTTTGCCTTAGGGATTAGCGCAATTTAAAATGTTTTCAGTAATGTTTTTCTCGTCTTCCGCTTTCCGTGCTTAAAAGAGAGAAAAAAAGAGGTTTGCGAACAGGTGCTCGCCAAGGGTTTGTGGGCAGCAGTAAGGCCCTGATTCCCCTCATCTTTTTACCGCGCACCGTAAACAGCCTCCTTGTGACCTTGAGGAAGAGATGTAATTCATTCCAAAATGTGTGCTTTAGGAAGTAGTAATTTTCAGCATTTGTGTGCATAAATATGCTTGACGTATATCTGTTGTCTTATCTCTGTCATAACTGATAGCGGTTGGTAGGTTTGCGCAGCCTTGGTCTGGGTGGTTCCGGGGACAGCCTCCCTCTCGTCACCGAGTCGAAGACCGGCGGCAGACTCGCGAGGAAAGAGAATTGGAAAGACGGAGGCAACTCATGGAGCAAAGGCGAGAGGAAGCCAGGAAGAAGCGAGAACAAGAGGAACAGATGCGACTCCGTGAAGAGGAGATGAGGCAAGAATTTCGAGCAGAGAAACAACGTGAAAAGGAAGGAATCGTAGCGCTCGAGAAAGAGCTCAAAATCGAAAGAAAAGAGCGAGCGTCTGTGGAAAAACAGAAGGATGAAGAGATTGCGCGGTTGCAAGTCGAACTTGCTAGACTAAAACGAGTTACTCCGGTCACAAGCCCTGGTTTACGCTCTTCTGGTATTCCTTCAGTGAAGGAGCCAGATCCTAGTCCTCATCCTACGCGAGCATCGCGTCAACAGGTCGAGGACCTGGTTCGGTCGTTGCTAGGAGCGACACTTCACAGCCTAGATTTGGGTAAGAGATTATTCCAATAAAAGATCCTGGTATAACTCAACCCATTGCAGTTTCTTGATGGAAAAAATGGTTACTGAATCATATGAAAATAATCTCAGTGTGGTTCCAGTTACTTTTTCTACGGGATTTCTTCTATTTTGACGCCCTTTTCCATAAGTTAGTGGCTTTAACCAATCATTCTCGGGATCTGCGCGTACTCCGGGGATCTTAGGCGTACCCGCGGGCGTCAACTCTAATTTTACAGTTCAAGATCTGAAACGAATCCTCTCGCCAGAAGTATGATTTTTATTTGCAGTGGCCCACGGTTCAGAGGAACAGCGGACAAATCTTAACGTGATCACGAAAGACGCTTTGCAGACAAACAGTGATCAATACAAAGAGGCAGAAAGAGAGTTGTTCGGTAGGGAACTTCACACGGACGACTGGGACAGAATGGACGAAGAGGAACGATTGGAGAATACTAAGAAACTTATGACAAGGTTGAAAGAGATCAGAGACGAAAGCCAGCTTAACGTGACATGAACAACCAACCATCAGGGCGTGTGCATGTGCGCACTTCATGTGCAACACTTTAAAGAGTCTATACCATGACTTGCTAAAACTGCTCGGCTTACTCCTTTGCTTAATTGAAGGAATACTGCGGAAAATACCACAATACCTCAGTCAAAAGTGAGCAGGCTGGGAAAGCGCTTGAAGCCTGTGTCTCTAATGTGCAAGTTCATTATTACTGAGGGGTTGTTTCACTGGTTCGATTCAAGTTGAACGCTGAACGTATATTAAGTGGTCAAAGTTTCATCGAAGAAGACAAATAGGAAGTAGTACTCTGAACTTTATAATCTCCGAAGCTAAAATATAACTTAGCTAATTGACCCTTGCATGACTGTTTGTTTGTTGTTTTTTTTGTTTGAAACAAATATACATATTATGCAAATTATCAAGAAATTGAAGCAAAACACGTGTTAAGAACAATACACATTGGAATCAAGCTTAGATCAAGCACTAACCGGAGACAGCGCACGTGATGGAGTCGAAATTTCAGTTTAGAACATTATACTTTTTGTGATTGACTAGATGAAAGTTGAAATAAGTGAAGCTAATTTTATATTTCTGGGATCTTACTGACTACTAACAATTGTTGCTGCTTTTTCTGGAGTCCAATGGTAACGGAATCTGTTCAACTCATTGAGTAAACGGAACCAGTTTCATTTGAAATGATTGCTTTAGTTGTACAAATCTTGACGTGCACGCATCCCTACATTTTTGTAAGAACCACTGTACTGTATTATATGTCGAGAGCAGCTCTAGATTAAATCGAATAATGGAATTTCGACTTACCAGGCTCTTCTTAAGTTTGTTTCTCATTGCGTATAGAGGGCTCGTTAATGTTTTTAAGTGCGCAGACGCAGAACGTAGATATCCAATTTGGTTACTCAAAGAAGTAGCAAGTAGTGGATTCAGATGCGAATCTTCACTGCACAGAATTATTAGGATTATTATTGATTACTATTATTAATTATTGATTAGGACGAGAAGCAGAAGCGAAGCAAATCGTCATTTCCTAATAAACGAGTATGGTGGCCTCTATGCTCCTCTCTACTTCGAATTGAGGAAACAAACAAAAAAGGTGATATTTGAAAATAGAAGCAATATGCAGTATATTTCAAATTGTGTTTGTTTATGTACAAGCATCACCTTTCAGCCTTTTACATTCGCTTGAGAAAGTATCATTATTACTGCAAGTTGTTTTCGTGAGGTCCGGCTTTAATTCAATGCATAAAACTTTGGGTGAGTTTCTATGGGCAACTTTCGTCACTTGAAGACGACCTGCTTTGCCTTGTGGGATATGGCAATGTCCTATGCATGCGTAACGATTGGTATGTGCGCTGGCCATATCCAGGGCTCGACGGAGATGTCGGCGACATCGGGTTAGGGCCCACGTGGCCCATCATTTGCGGCATCATAGGTAGATATCCACCGGGTGGCGAAGAGTTGGGGAGATTTCTGGGTATGTGCGTCAGCGGAGTTCCTCTATTTTCATACGGACCTGGGACAAACAAATTGTGGATTACGATACTTTAATCTCTGATAAGACTATGGAACATGATTGACCTTGCACAGGTAATTTACGCCAGCAAATTTCAATATTATCTCACCTGGATAGGTAAAGACTGGATTTACTGCGTTAACAGGAGGCATTGGTCGGGGAGCCTGAGGCCGAGGTACTTGAGGTTCATTTCTTTGAGTTACCATGTCTCCATGTAACCTGGCACGAGCTGTCGCAGAGATTTCTCCCTGGTCAAGTTGTTTCATGACTTCCATAACACTGCAATATAGTATGGAAAAGATATTATGTTGGAATAGTTTTCTTTGAGGGATTATCTTCAGTTCAATTCGTGAATTTACTGTGACAATGACACACTTGCAATTGCAACTAAAAGCCAATCAGAATCAAGTAAAAATTACAAGGAGTCTTGAAGCGCAGAAGATGCCGATGTTGATGCATGGCAAGTGATTAAGAAACCATTGCTTTTAGTTTTGCATTTGATTGGCTGAGAGAGTGGTAGGAGTTTTATTTTAAACCAATCTCAGAGCGTTCCAAAGCATAAGCGATGCAATCATGGATTATTTTCGACGCTCAGTTGGAAAGAGCGTTGCAGTTATTTGAGTGTATTATTTTAAACATGTTTTAGCGTCTGGTCACACCGAGATTGAAAGAGAAGAGTTTGGCTGTGGGGAATATTTTAAAAAGAGATAAGAGGGCAGGATTGCTCAATGGCCGAGTAAAACTCTTTACTTTGGCTTTTGGAATGTTTAGCCTGACAAGAAATGGTGTTATGGAAAGGGTGAATTCATAGGCCTAAGAAAACAAAAGGGTTTTCATAAATCTGACAAAACTTTAAACAAAAATTGATAAAAGTACTCACCAGTCATCGGGGTCACAATCTCGGAATCCTTTGGCAAATGGATTGCTGGCTATCTTCAGCTGTGTTATCTGAACCAAAAAAGTCATCCGCATGTTAAGTATTATTAAGATTTACTATATATTCGAAAAGGGGCAACCACCTAAGGGTACAAAGTAGAAGCTTGCTTAATTTAAGTTAAAATTTTCTTTGGATTTGATAAGCATTTGTGCTGTGGCGAGGTCTCCCTGAAAAAATTTAACTTGAAGAGTTTTTCTTGGTAGCGTAGATGGTATTGATTATGGCTGCCACATCTTGAGCAGGAATAAACGAAGGAAGAAATTTGTGTGTGTAGTTGACCCGACAAGGAGCATTCTGAAAGAAATTGGAGAGGTTTTAAGCGTTATTCTAATCCAACAGGTCTTCGAGAAAAAATAGTTCTGGACAAGTTTTCTTTGCTTATGTATACAACAATTCTTTTTTTTGCTGATGCATTTGTGGATGAAAACGTGCCTTGCAGCCCTGCGTTCTCGACCCATCCAACAAGGCAAGTAATGCAAATAATTTAGAGTTTCGACAGTTAACTGGTCTCTGTGATCAGTCACGAAATCAGAGGCGTGACTTCTGTAGCTTACACTTCATTGTTAATTGATTTAATCACCTCACTTAATTGAAGTCAGTGTTTGCCAAACAGGAAAGGTATCTTACTCATCTAATGACACTTGGGAAATTTGACAATGAAAAATAGTTGCCAAAAGGACTCTGTACTAGTCAAAAGCCTGACAAAGGAATTATCATCTGCCGCAACTAAGTATGAAAAAGTAGCATAATCATAAATTGTTGACACTGAAGTTGTACCGATTTCAGAAGTTCTCCTCTTTAAAACCATGTGTAAATGGTTGCCTCTTAGAAGCTGTTATTCGTTTTTCGTCAATTCAGCTGTGCACCGTTTTTGCACTTTAATTGAACATAAATTTGTGAGTGAGTGATGTAAGAATGGTTTCTAAGGCCAACGCTCGTCATTTCGGTTTGAACTAAGCATGTTCAGAAGTCCTTTGCGTGAGTCACTTCTTCCTAAAAACTAATCCATGAGTATAATTTATGTCTAAGACAGGCACAAGCTCTAGGAATGTAATATTAAAACCAAATGTGTTTTTATAACCTCATCATCAATTAAAATACCGTCTTTTAATAAATGGACGCGTCTTGCGTAAAGTTAAGTACGTATTGGATAACCAATGGCTATCAGCCGAAGGAACATTGACCTTCTTTTTGTCTCAGTAATGGTTTTACTAGTCCTATAGGATTATTTATGTTTATATCTTTATGAGTCACTAGCTTACACTTAAGTCAAAAGTAGGTACTCAAACTTTGCGAAATTAAGAAGCATTACTCCGATAAAGGTTTGTGATACGATATAATCTAATTAGGCCGTGGTTAAGAGCTCTTAAAGGGTGTTGTGAATAGAGCCATGTTTGGTATGTTGACCTCTCACGAAACAGCAAAACAGTGTGTGTATTTCCTTTTCAAGGTCAATTGTATGGAAATGCTGGGGAATGTTAGATTGAGATAGAATTACAGAAAAACAGACTTCTCTCTGTCTTGCCCATTCACATTTCAATTGGAGATATCCATCAATCTTGTTCTAATACCTTTTGTGGCCACCATAAAAACATCTTGAGGAACGTACTTGTACTTTGAGAAAAACAGGGGAAAGACGTTTGGAATAAACTAGCTGAGGAAGTTTCTCACTTTGCAATGTTCAACGTCAAGCAAAGAATTATGCTCTTGTTATCGAAGAAAGCATAAAAAATGTAAGAGGACTAACCTTAGGCGAAACGAATGTAAAGGGTGATGGCCAACTAAAGTCAAAGCGAAATTAAGACTAGACACGAACTGTCCCTTGCGGCAGATATGACTAACTTTGGTATACGTTTTGAAGGAATGTAATTGCGCTGTGAAGCTGTCACAGCAGTCGGCACTATTCAGGGATTACAACAAGAATGATAGTCTATTGACATCAGCAGCTGAAGTTCTCACAGTGAGATTTGTGCCTTCAGGCGATAAATAGGCCAACTTAATTATCTTGCGGTGCTAATCCAATATGACAAAATCCTCTTGAAATCCGATTATTCCAATAGAATACTTCTGGTTGCGGTGGGTTTTAATTGAAATACATGTAAAAAAACACGTTTGTTTGGATTTACACAAAGGGTCAAGAGATTGTGTTTCTTCAAGGATCAAAGTTCTTTAAACAGTATCTTCGACATTAAGTTATTATGGGGATCGGAAGACACCTTATGTAGCAAAAGGCAAACATCTGTTCTCAGCCTATTATCTGAATTTAGAAAAAACCATGTCTACGTTTCGTGTACTTTTTATGACTAAGTCCTTCAGTCTGTTGAAGTGTTTGAGTAAAGCGGGAGTAGCTAAGACTGCAATTAAATCTCAATGGATTCTTCAAATACCCTTAATGTTTATTCATTAAAAGCCAAATTAAAAATTTCCGAGGTTGTTTTGATTTTTGCAAAACTTCCCAACCTTTCATAAACCGATTGCAAGATTACAATCAAAATCTAGCAAATTGGTAATCTGAAATATCAGTTGAAGTTGCAATTTTAAAACTTGAAAAACACGAAAAGGTCTGTAACTAAAAAAATATCCTAAACGACATATTTAGAACCCCCCTGACTCTCGCTATTTCAAAATTTTTTCTGTTCGATTGTTCACCATCAAAGTTATGTTGTCGTGGGAATGTATTATAATTACCACTGGATATAAAGGTTGTAAAAATCTGATCTACTTGAACAGTTCCTTCAGAACTTAGACCATGCCAAAAAAGCATTCGTCACTGGTGTAGTTAAACTACGCGAAAAGTGGGCCTGCATACCAGTTAAAAGTCACTGATGAATTAAGGGTACTGCCACAAGACGTTAACGCCAGAAGGTAACTTCGAGCCTAATGGCTCACTGTTGCCACGTAAACAAAGCTAGATCTCGACTCGAGTCAGTATGTTGTTGTTCTGATCGAAACATGATAGGCATGTGTACCAGGTTAACAACATGGAAAAACTATATGTTGCTATGGATAAACTACAGAACTTTAAATAATAATCACTTCAGCTGCTAAATGTCCCTTAATTAAGCATATCTGGTGTAAGGTGGTACGACGCCTCGCACGATTCAGTAATAAAGCAAAAACTTACCATGTGATTCTGATAAGCTGTGACGGCCATGAACTGTGTCTCAGGGAAAATAAACGTTCGGAGATGGTCCTTGTTGGTTTCGTGGAGACTTGTCCTGGAATTTCCCCTCTCTGATTCGTCAAGAATCACGTGAAATCTGGGCTGGTACTTGTGCATTGAGTTAAGGATGATCTGCGTTATGAACCGTACAAACCAAACCAATCAGGATTCTAATTGAAAACAGGGGCTTTTGGAACCGGACGCGAGAACACGCGTAACTTGCGTGAAGCGCAGGCAAACGTACAGCTTGTGGCAAATGCGCGGTACTTTCCCTTCAAATGCGAGAAAACGGACCCCAGGAACGAGATTGATTAAAAGACAACGCATAAGAACATGTAAATTGATAAAGAAAGCCCCGCAAAACACATTGGCATTGTCAAGCTGCTCGGGAATAATCGAACGAAAAATAATACTGGGAAACTGACTTATGCCTGCGACTAAATTTCATTTATTGTTCAGTGTTTGTAACTCAGTTTTTATAACTAATTGGCCCAGAGTCAAAACGTCTGAGTTAAAAAAAAAAATAGCACAATTTTGAAGAATTTCAAAAGCATTTTTACGATCACTTAAGTAATTAAAACTACCTTTGGTTAAGACAGGCACTCATTTCTGCAATTTTGTCGAGCAATCAAATCCCTAACCCTTTCATTTCCAAGAGTGACTTACAACGAATTTCTGCCCACAAAATCAATACAAGATCAACCAGACAAGTAATGAGAAGAAAGAAAATATCAACAGTAAGATGTCGCTCGACTTAGCATCAAATTCTCATAAGTGAAATCATAAGGAATACAAAGAAAAAAGTGAGGAGAATTGATGTTGAGATCTTGGCGGTGAGAGACTGAGTAAGGAAGGTGGTCGCTGTGATGTTGCTCAGCCGTGTCCTAGAGCTGGAGGTCGTGGGAGCAGCACCCAGGGAGGTTCTTTCATGATTATTTAAAAAGTGTTCTAATTTCCGTTTTCTATTCTGGGAAATTTAACCACTTACTCTAAATCTCCCTTTAGGAGTCATTTAGGAGAATTTTTTTGGAAAAACAAATTGGATTATCCCTGAAGAACAAATGTGTTCATATTCACAGGTAACATAAATGTTCAGCAATTATTTTAACGAGATACTTTCTATAATTTCATAGTTTGAACCTTGCTAAAACTTTTGCATCGTGTTCAGAACGACTCTGTTGGTCAGTGCTTAATATCATACACACAGAGTAAACGTACTATGTTTCGATTAAAACTTTGTCTCCTTTGAGAAGGTGACAATGACGAACCAACGTTACTTGTATGTTATTTGAATGCAGCACAAGAAACCCATATAAACAAAAATTTATACCTCTTGACTTTTTAGGTGAATTAAATTTGCGAAGGAAAATGGCCAAGGGAAACATTTAAGGGGGGAATTGGCGTGCTTAAACCAAGATTATATGGAATATATTCAAGCAATATCCGGCATGTAAACCCTACACTTGAAATAAGGATATTTAGTCACCGCAGTCCCCGGCTTCCGCGAAAACAGCCAAATATGGTGAAAAAAAGCCAATGCTGTGATCATTAACAAATATGATTTTAAAACCTTTTTTTTTCGATTATTGAGTTCTTCTTGGGAGACATAATCCTAGATTACTACACTTGATTATATAAAAGACGGAACCGGAGGTGAGATTCACTGTCTATCCGGATCGTAAAAGCGGTTTAGCTTGGAAAACGCCGAAATCTTTCGACAACCAAATTATCCCAAATTTTCGCTTTAGCACTGACTCATTCATCGCTCTGTCAATGAGATGACGGATAATGGTCTATGGAAGGGCTTTTTACAGTTAACCCGCCTAACTGCTGAAAAAGATTTTTTTTGATCGTGAAGACAGGTTTTAGCCACACAAAGTTTTAAAGGCTGTAAAACGAGATTCGTCGGCTGCATTTGTAGTTTCCAGCCATTCATGTGCTTGCTTCAACAAACATTCGCCAACATAACGAAATGTCTGAGAGTAATGAAAATGCGACACCGTTTCAGTTAAAATCACAAGATAAAGTCTTTCGGCATTCAGAGCAGCTCAACAAGATTACAAAATTGAATTAAGCATAACGTTTAATATAGTTAACCTAATGCGAACAAATAATAACGCATTTCCTGAAATCTTAGACGCAAAAACGTTTAGGATCAGGTGGAGAATATTCCCAGCCGTCTTCAAGGTGGCTTTAAACGTCGAAATTCTGTGTCACCTACTAAAGTCATCTGATTTCTTTATCACTGATTGCGTTCAAATATCATAAGAAAATTAGATTTGCATTATACGTACGTAGCCAGCTTGTGTCGTCAGACTATGGCGGCAAGGAGGAGGCTAAATATTCAAACTTGGCATGTACATGAATTTTATCACGCACTGTCTATTTCTGATATCGATTTCGCACCACAACCACTTTTTGATGACTGACAAGGTCAAGTGACACAGTTGTGCAAAAGCCGCGTTTTCGAAAAAATAGTCAAATCATTTCGAGAGCAAAATGGTCGAATAATTTAGCACGAGTAAATTTTTCACGGGCTGGTGCGAATTTCTCTCTCTTATTCACTCTGAATTGTACCAGAAATGATGCAGGTTTAATTTCAACTCTGAACAATTGAGTACGCCGAAATTTTGGCATGTATAGATTTTTCTAACCAATCAGAAACCAAAATATAGCGACGAAAACTCGCGCCTTTGTGGATTTTCAAAGTCTTTGGACAAAGAACTTATACAAACAATCTTTTCAGTGAAACAGGATAGCAGGTTCAAAACAATAAGTTAAGGAAATTCTAAACATAAAAACAGTCTACATATTTTCAGTTATAGTAATGTTATCGTCGATCGATATGCTCAACTCTACAGATATAAAGTGTCTTAAGGCTTACATGGCCGTTGTCATCCATGAGGTTGTTGGTGAGTTTAAGTTTGTCAAAAGAGACGATCTGTTTCATCCATTGCTGTCCAGTACAGGGTGAGTCAGGGTGAATGTGTACTCTTCCGGGTACACTGGCGTCTGCTTTGCCTGCCACCAGCCACTTGGAACTGTGAAACGCGTACCGATAACGTTTATCGTCCACTGGTATGAAGTCCATCATTAGTATGTACTTTGACGATGGGTCTAAACCTTGAAGGCGCACTTGGAATGTTGGAAACATGCGCCTGAAAAAGACCAGAGGTGTTGCAGTATTCGCTCAGTTTGAGCCCTTACATTCCTATTATATGATCGGTAACTCATTCCTCCAGCAGTTATTCATTTCCTCTTTGATTAGTTAAGAGAATTTGACGTTATGAGTGTTAAGTTTCTCAAATCTTACCCTGTAGGTGGGATAATGTATTGAAATAGCGAAGAGACGTAACTTGACAACTACTTTTGGAAGCCCGAGGCTTTAAGGTAGCTATGCAAAGATCGTTGTAAACGTTTTCGCAACACGGGGAAAGATTTAAGTTTGATACTGAGAAACCTTGAGATAGTAGCTTTGTATTATGGACAAACTACAACGAAGTTCAGAAGGAATAAAACCGGCCTAAATCAAATTGTAATGAGCAAGATATTGATCTGAGATTCATATTCTGTACTTGAGGTACATGAGCAAGTTTAAATCAAGGATCGACAGGAGCCTGGAATTGCACTGGTTTTGCTTTACTTCACTACTGAATTGTTATGGAAACATGCAGACTGACACCATCACGACTTGATCACTCGCACCAGTCTGACGCAGTTCGGGCAATTTGTCTGTTTTTCCTAGGATTCTCGCTAGCTCCTTTTGGACCCTTGTGATATTTTGCTTTTTTCTGATTGGCTAATCTAATCGCTAAAGTTTCGTTAAAGGGCATATCATGAGACGAAATGCTTGGATGATTTTTGATTTAATGGATAAAGATAGGAGCCAAAAGAAGTTCTGGTGCATTTATAAGAGTGATCGAGGGACAGCTCTATTGATGGATATCTCTTTCAGCCTATTTTCCTTGTCTTTCAAGTCAGTCGGACCCTTTTTAGCGGAAGAATTAAAACTGACGGGTAACTACGGGTTTTACCCCAATCTATCAGCTCCGAAATGAGTTAGAAACGACTACTCAATATTTCACGGTGCGTGTCATACTCCAGCTTGGCAAGAATGGCAAAGGTTTGAAGTGGGAAAATTGTAATTAAATTTTAGATAAAAAATTTTGTAGATTGCAATTTACAGAATGCCACCTTTGTCCAATTATGATAATTGGATTTTATGTTTCACTTACCCTCCAGGACAGATTAAGTCTCAATTCTTCCATGACAGTTCTCTTAGGACGGAGGAAGACCTTGCCTGACCTTCGATAATTATTCGATTGTCATTTTCAATCAAATTCATCAAGAGCGAAGTAACAGAAAACATAAGGTAAAAATCTCTGACTGACTCACTCGTGTAAATTATGCCAATTTCAGAGAATGCTGTAGCTTAAAAATGCTGTACAATCCATGAGGAAGGTTTAAATATAATAAAAAAAGTCGCCAGTTTGCACGAGAAGCTTTTAGGCAACTTATTACACAACTACATCGGCAGTGTAAGTGATTTCAAAGGAAATGTTTTAAGTTGCAAAGAATGAAAACTCTTTTAAATAAAGTTTGATGAGGGCATATTAGTTTTCCAAAGCTAAACAATTAAAAAGGAAAACAACTGGTTTGCATTCTCTAACTTTTCATTTCAAAGTTTTGGGATATAACTTTTCAGAAGTAACTTGATTATCGCTAACGTCACACCCTTCGAACTATACAGAAACTTGACCGGAGGAACTAGAAATATGTAATAACACGAAGGATACAAGGGTTTCTTTCTCAAACCACTTTGATGGTTGTTTTAAGTCTCGATCACTATGGCTTTTTTTTTTTTTGCTGTAACTCCCCTGCTGCTACGAATCCTTACGAGTTTTAGAACAAGTTCAGTATAGCATATTGAATTTCGAATGATCTGCAAATACAGGAGGTCAGATGTACTTCGTACATTCCTGTAGTAATGGCTAATTCAATTCAGCGAGAACGCACAAGCCTTGTTATAGGTAGCATTGTAAAATTTGTCTCTTGTCCGAACATGAATCGTGCATGGTAAAATCTTAAAAGCGGAGAACACAACTTTCTTTTAGACTTATCACAATTTCGCGTTTTGATGAGTCACGCCACATGGATACTGGTGAATAAAGAAGACGAAAACTCCTCGAGACGTATGTTTCCGATTTATAATCCATATCCCATTTTCACCTACATTTTTCAAAACAGTGTTTTTATTGCTGTATTGTTTTCGATTAATTTTCCAGCGACATCCGTCAACGAGCAACTTATTGCCTATTCCGTTCGGTGTTTCAATTCGTGTAATTACAATATAGTCTCTTTTTAACATAATCAATCTTTCACGGCTGTTTTACACCGTCGCTTGTTAAGGGAATAACGCGACAATGGACAACCTACTCATGTATTATTGATGAAACCTCATTTCTGATGAAAGATGGCCGAAAATCGAGCAGTGTAAACCGGGACTTAGGAATCATTGTTTCTCTTTTCAGTCTTACCGATTGAAAGGTGATTTTAAGCGCACGCTTATTAATTTTCTCTTTATATTTTCACTTAAGTCAGCGTTCACGTCCGAAACGTAACTATAGATCTTGGGTCGGTCTCGTTTGAAAGAAACGATTCTCTCTTTAAAATCACGGAAACCACTATTTGAAATCCGATATGAAAAACCGGCATGAATCTATTAAGAATATTGAGATAACAAAACGAGAGCCCGTTTACTTCACCCTGGATTAAACCTTGATAAGTCCAACATTGAAGTGGAACCAGAGTGCCCGAATGCCCCCAAAACGGATAATGCAAATAAATTCGTGATTGGTTACCTTCCCGCCTTCGTCACTATCATCTCTGTGCCGAGCCCGTGAAATTCTTCCCATAAACTCTTCATTTCCAAGTCTACTCGAGCGTTGACCAGTCCGCTGCATAATGGCCTGGATACAACAGCTTGGGAGCAGGAAGACTGAGGCGGTGGAGAGTTTGATACTGGGGAGTGCCCCGTATCGCTTTCTTCGTCAGAGTCCTCCGACATCATATGTTGGTTGACTCTCCTTGTTGGTGCTCTCTTACCCGTACCTACGTTCATCAGGCGTTCTGCAAAACAAATTACAATCTCAGACACTCATCAACTCTCAGGAAAACCGCAGGGAAGGTAGTGCCAAGCTCTATCCGGGCGCGAATTTGATTGATAGCGCGCGCGTTATGGTTGTACCTTCCATATCTTTCAGTAGAACTTGCGAGTTCCAGTTGTAGTTGGGAGTCTGGCCGCGCAAAAACGCTAGGTCTGCGAGCTGTGCCCGGTCGATCAGGTGTGCAATGGAGAACGCGTTCGCCTTAGGAGACAGAAATCCCGAACTGTCCATAACATGGAGCTAATACCTGATAAAAGGTCGAGTTGGCTGCTTATAACTGATGGCTGATTCACGTCGTCTGGTGATTCGGTCTGTACTGATGTCCTTGTGCCTGGATGACCCAATCATGCGTGTTGTTAAAAATCCTTGTCAAGCAGCTGGAACATATCCCTTGGCCATTAATTAGTTAATTGACGGCACATTGTCAGTGGTGGCGGATAGAATTTTTCAGGCCCTAGATTTATCGATTCGTAGCAAAGCCGGTCCGAATCGTACGCTTATCTCAGAATAGTTCTTCACTTACATATCGATAGATCTTAGGTTCTTCTTCCAAGACATTTGGTTTGGATTTTGGAGTGGATTGACGAACGAAAAGTTGTTAATGTATTTTCTTCATTAAAAGTCACTCTCATATTGTCTAAGGTCACAACCTCATCATGGATGGCTCAGTAGGCGCAGATACTGTCCAAACCAGCCGCATTCTGTCAGTCAACTTGTTCTAAACCAGGTGTAAATGAGTCCCTGTAGATGAAATCCGTTTTCCACAACGACATTATCACACTCAACTCGACAAAATACGCGGTAATCCGTTAGTTTCAAGTATGCTTTTGTTTTAGTGTTGTTGTTTTTTTGTTGTTCAAAAAAAAATCTTGTATCCAACATTGGACGAAACATTCATGGAACGCAAAGGCAATGTCTGTTGTTTCCTCCCAGGAACACGAAACACAGAAATTAGACCAAATGTTTTTTAGTATGAAGAAACGCAAAAGGGAACTAACGTGAAAATTTGCCCAACTCAAATAAGACGTCAACGCAGAGAGAGCAGATGATTTTTAAGACAGAAAACGAGGAAGCCAAATGTTACACAATAAAATAATACGTCAGTGTATATTTAGAACGAAAACGATCATCGTTCATCGCAGCCCGGGAGTCGTTTTGACCCCTAGCAAGGAACATCGGCGCTTTAAGCACGGCATTATATAAATCTGTCAGCAGAAATATCAGTGAAATCTCAACAACGTTATACTCACAATGATAAGAGGTATGATCGAGATGGACCGAGGAATTAACTTGTCTAATCTGAACATCGACTATCGTTTTTCATTACACTTACGTGTATTTTAAGCGAACAAACACGTGTATGCGTGGTAAGCGCGCGTGTAAGATGTTGCCTGTCCTAATTTTATGCTTGGAGTAAAGCAGTTACCAAATGAAATAAAATTTTGGGAAGATTGGCCTTTTCAAAGGAGGAACGCGAGAGAAACAGCAATAAACTTTCCCTTCGTATGACTATTGTAAACGGATCGGCGGATGTTGAACATTTTGCCAAGAGGATTACAAGTGATTGATGATTTTTGAAATGCATTGTTGTAACTTTTGTTTGCGATCGGAGTGCCGGAGACATTTTGAACATGGAAAGCGAAATTTAATATTTTCAACATATCATCATATCAATTATAAGAATAAACATTTTACCAATTTCATACAGGGATTTTGTTGATAAAACCTTCAGACATCTTACGATATTTTAGATAGATCAATTTGCAGTCATAGACTATCTGGCATGCCTGGATGACCTAAACAAGGTTGTTCGGGTGAACAGTTTTTGACCGTTTATATTAGCCGCCCGGAAAGAAGGAAATTTCTGTCAACCAACATTATGTTTTGGTCACTTGCACCTGTAATGCTCGTTGACTCCTAAGAGTCTATGGGGATTTCTACCGAGAGATAACTAAGTTATCATTACTTACAATGGTCAGGATAACATTAGTAAACAGAATTTGAGGGATTATACCTCTATCAACCGTACTTTGTAGTAAAATAAAAATGTGTTTTTCTCTCATCTCCTAGCCTGCAGAGCAGGCGTTCTTGTGGAGTTTGGGCGAAAATTAGGACTTAAAGCTTTCTGTTTTATTTTCCAGACCGCGCGTAAAATGGAGCGAGGCGAACAATTAGAAGGTGTGGGGGAGGGAGAGAGGCTCCATTTTACGCGCGGTCTGGAAAATGAAACAGAAAGCCCAAAGTCCTAATTTTCGCCCAAACTCCACAAGAACGCCTGCTCTGCAGGCTACTCATCTCTAGGACTGAACATTTAATTTCAGTGAGAAGACTGGTAATGAGAACTGAGCAAATTATCACATTGGACATATTTTGCTTCGGATGTAACTCCAAGTGTTCACGAACAGCCCAATGAGAAATACGTGGTTACTATTTCAAATTAGCCCAGTCTTAAATCATGATTTTTAATGGGTTAGTAACTATCAACTAAAGTTCTTTGCGAAAAAACCAAAGAAGTTCGAACTGTCGCTTTCCAAGTTCTAGCAACAGTTTGTGGAAAACTGCAACGAAGTCTATTGTCTGAGACGTCTAACAGGTCATACTGATATTTTCAATATCGAAAAGGAGCCTTTTATTAGGCCTCAAAAGCTCTTGTGTCATGGGCGTGGTGATTTTTACGCACCAAGACCTGTTCTTTGCGAGGGAAATAACGTGGAATACTTCTTTCTTGACGAGACTCCTTTAATTTGCTGTGAACTAGCTGGAAAGCTGGAGGTATACTTTCAAGGTTCTGATTTGACTCGGAGATTTGAAAATTGAAAAATTTCTAAAAGTGTAAAGGCAAGAGTTGAAAAGAAATGTTTGACGATTTAGTCGATGGTCCCATTAGAGGGTCATTCAGGATTAAAGGGGCGAGAAAAAAATCTATCTGTCAGGTCAGCTAAATAAAATGCATTGTAAGGTGGGTATTAGGTAAGAGTAATATAAAAAGACTAAGACGTCTAGCTCAGGTGCATGGGTTACAATATCGGTGGGTTAAGTTCTCAAGGGAAGACGCTGCTCCCCTCGACCCCCTCCCCCCCCCCTTACAAACACCCCTACGTTTCAACCACCATGTTCTTTTTTCTTTGTTTAGATCAGCCTCAAACATAACACAGTGAAATGTATTCTTGTTTTATTGCCACACACTGGACACTTAAAAGCTGATAGCGTGGCTTTAATCTGCAACATAACTGCGTACGTACGCATCTTGATTTTTTGCTCCGCGCTTGGTGCCTTATAGCCCCGGCGCTTCCCCTTATGATTAAATTGATACTTTTCATTAGTGTTGGCCACCAAGATTGCTTCTTCAAATAACACAGGTTTTATTTTAAACGCAAGCGAAATTAACATAGGAAGTGCGTCGCTTGCAAATAAGAGAGTTTTTTGTAGCCTAAGGGCTAAAGGTATTTCTCTACAAGGACGAACACACGCAACCGATGTTTTTCTCTGTTGGACGAAGGTCAGGAGTTGTGGCAAGTCATACGGATCAATGTTCATTTGATTGACTAAACTTTAACATATCAGTTGCCATGAAACATATGGCAATACGTAAAAACAATATTAATAAAATCTGTCTCTAAAAATAAAACTTCGAAGCATCATTCAATGTCCTTTAAGCGCTTCTGTTTTTACAATTTATGGTATGCGTACTAGCACAAGAGGATTCATCTGAATTATTTTTAGTGTTTTTTTTCAGATTCCTCTTTCTTGTCGAAAGGCAACCTCCGTTTACACTTCATCATTTTAAGACATTTTCTCCGTCTAAAGACTATAGTTTTCAGCTGATGAAACAGCACGACAGCGAGTAATAAACGATACTGCAGATGATCCCCTCTCTTGAAATGAAATTGCCTCAAGGTATTTCCCAATGTGCGGTGGTACATCAACTTGAATTCATTCTAAATTGAGGGATGGCGATTTAGCGCCCATTCGTGTGCACCATGCGCCCCAAGACATCATAACTCCGTTTATTGAGATAATTGCAGTAAAATTCTGGATCCAGTTTGATAATTTCACTTGCTGATTGACTGCAGGTGACACCCGGCCTAGCTTTCAGAGAAAAATGAAGCGTACTGGAAGCTTGCCAGAGTCGATATAAGCTGTGTGTCAATCCTGGTGTATGTAGTAGGGCTTAGATACTTTGTATCGAATGTGACAAATTAAATCTATACCAAATTAAAAATTGAGTCAGTTGACTCAAACCGTGGCACAGAGCAAATCTCAGTTAAGTTTTCAAAGTGATTGGAGATTTCATTTGCTTTACTGTGTCCTATGATAGGCCCAGAAAATTCGCGTCATCCTTACTTAACCAAACACTAAAGACGATGGCGACAAAGTAACTCACGTTTTCGTGCTTCAGGCTTTTTCTTTAAAAACTGATTGGCTCCTTATGATACTATTCTTCGCTCTAATTGGCTGTTGTGATAACTTTGGTCAGTTTTGGTTGCACTTGAGACTCCATCTAAATACGTCCTTTACATACATGCAATGCTTGCGTTAACTCAATCTATGGCAACGTAGTCCTGTATGTAGTCTTTACGCTGGTGTGGACCTTCATGCCATATCCTAAATCAGCTGTATTTTTAAATTGAAATAAAGCAAATGATTTCATTCTGGGCGGCTGATATTTCCCTCACAATTTTTCAATGACTCAACTGATTTTCTTAAAATTATTTCAATTCGGCCTCTGTCGTTATAGTCATAATATAGCACCATGGCAGGAGAGCTCATCAATTTTTTTTTATTCCAGAAGTCAACTTTGAAAGTTAAGAGCGTTTCTAAATGAGGCTTGTTAGTAAGTTTTAAATGAACACGGTGGAATTTGCTTGACAAATTTTTTATAACGCTTTTTCACTTCACTTAAATCGTCTGACCCCCCCTGCAAAAAAAAAAAACAAAACAAAACAAAAAGAAAAAAAAAACAAAAAACAGTTGTAGTCTAAAAAAAAAAACGAGTCGGTTGATTGACCATCTCATTTACAGTATCCCGCTTTCGTGAAATTGGAAGATTAATGGCATTAAAAATGACGGATTTGGTTGATAAAAAAAAAAAAAAACAAAACGAAAAAAAAAAAATAAAAAACAATTGAAAACGTTTACAATAAAAAAATCGAAAGAGCTCTGTCTGTTCTATTTTTGATGAGTTGCGGTTAGGACTCTTGAGGATAGTTACTAGACATTTCTATGTAGCCTTTCCCTAAAAAAAAAAAATGTTTTTGGCAACATAACAACATCTTACGGCTAGCACAGTAAGTATCCATAAAAACCTACACTCTTTCTTAGGTATAAACCTATGGTCTCTCCTATAATTTTTAAAAATCTCGGTTAGATGGTAATCTTCTCTTCCTTTCTACACTGATCTTAACTAGACGAACTCTAAGTTAGATTCCTTAGATTCCTTGTGGCTGTCAAGCGCAAAGCCGCAAACGACCTCGGGATCTTTGATGTGGAGAGGCATGAGACTTTTCTAACCTATGCAAAGCATTTCAGATCCATAGCAATCAATACAAGTGTAGTACTTGAGATATGATACGAGCCGTGCAAGGGAAAACTCAAAGAACCTTTGCAGTTGCGAAATGTTTGAAAAATTCTCTTACTGACAAATTATTGAATATTCCAGTCTCCCCACTCGTTCCACTCCAATAATTCCAAGTGGTGGAAAAAGCGATCAACCACAAAAATAGTGTCTTTTGTTGTAATTTTAGTTAACCTTTTTCATGGAACGTAAGGCTGACAAAAGCCAGTGTACGTGTGTTTGATTCAGTCGGCTTTACGACCGCAAAATCTTTGCATATCCGGTTGTTAATCCACGTTTCCCGAATGAAAGTTGCAAAATCTCTAATAGCATTTAAAACCTGGGCTAGCGCATATCGAATGAATTCAGAGGGAGGGAGACGATAACCATGGAACTAGTTCCCCCCCCCCCTCTTCAGTCTGCTTTATGGTTCCTATACTTCTCACATTATTCTGCCAAGATCCCACGATTTTAATTGCAGATATTTGTTATGACCAGTTTGCTAATTCTTGTCATATACAAATTATAATATGATTTATTGCATTATTATTTGAGAATTGTCTTTTTCGAACCAGCCGGCAGAGGCTGGGGTTGAATGACTCTTGTACATACTAGACATAGAGAGAAATTTCTCCAGATGGCGAGATCTTTAAAAAGAAAGTCAGCTATACTATTAGGATGATCGATCTTGGGTTCACTATCATTTCAAATCGCAGTAAGTGCTTCTCTAAACTTCAACTATGATTTTCCTACGAAGGACTCAGATTTTTTTTCTTCGCTCCATCTTTCCTGACTCTTCAGTGATTTTACACGGGACAGGTACATGAAGTATGGTCACGTACACGAAAGACACCGAAACTCGAATCAAATTTTTTTTCATTTCTGCTACAATTTAAACACTTTTTAGCTGCTAAGGAAGAAAGAATTAATCGATTCGATGAATGATTTCTCGGTGGAGGTCGCCTGATGTGTGCAAATGCAGTGAGGGGTCAACAATGCCCTTGAATGCTGAATGACGACTTTGAATCTAATGCGTTTTTAAAGATACAGTTCAAGTCATATTCCATGCGTGCTAATAATTCTGATTTATCGACAAGACACGCACCAACGCCGCAAGAGGCCTGGAAAGGCGCGTGGGGTGTGAGAATGATTATGTCATCTCGTCGGTCAGTCTATAGTTTAACTATAGTCAGTCACACCGAGCATCCAAATAAAGAAGAAAGTTAAAAAAGGAAAAATTTACTCATTCTAAATTATGCTCGCAAAGAAATCAATTTTTCCAAGTCCGTTTCCATTTGAGAGCCGCGAGCTGCGGTTTCTTCTCGATTCAGCGTTTGACTGCGTTGCCTTTTTGACCCTCCGATAAATAAAAAAAAAATCATTCGGCAAGTTATAACCAAAATAGATCAGGGCATGTCGCTGCTGGGAATGACAGTAACGAAACGGAAATAGAAACGCTTAAAGATCCCATTGAGTAACTCTTGTGTAGGTTCATCATTATTCTTGGGCCCCTTCCAATTTCTTTCTCGTCGGTAAACAATTGTAGAGGTCGAAGTTCCTCCGTTGCTAGTGACAAGGTCAGCCATCACCATGTTTTTGGTGCCTTCAGTGGAAATAAATCGAAACAGCAAGGTGGTAAAATGATATTAGAAAAACACGCTTGAATATTTTTTGTCTTTTAAGATTACATGAAGTTCTTTCAGTGTGTGACTATTGCCTAATGACTGCATCTTTGGGGGAGGGACATAGTTTGAATCGGGGTGGGGCGGACTAAATAATCCTCAAAACACTTTTCATGCTCTCGAATGATTATCCCACGTTAAATACGCTTTAATTTGTTGGGAGTAGTTTAAACATAACATCATTTTTAAACACCTATTTCCTCCTTTGGTAAGGCCGGATCTAGATCTCTGAATAGTTTTGGGAGTAAGCAGAAATACGCCCCCGTGTTCCCATGCGTAAATCCTTTGATCTCGCGCACACGGAAAATTGAGAAAACAAAAACACTTGTTTCCGACAGTTTCCCAATTACTATTTTCACAGTAAAAAGTTTCTTTCGAAACAAAAATAGAGATATTTTCCCGTTTAAGTTCTGAAGTAACTTGCCCCCTAACTATCACATCTTAAAATCTAAAAATAATAGTAAAAAATCGTGAACGTGTGTTCTTTGTCGAAATTCAAGACGGTCAAATGACATGTCTAAGGTCGTTCAAAATAGCATTTGTGTTTGCTTCGAATATCAAGTTTTCAGCGTGAGTGCTTACTATTTATTCGATCGATATAACAGGCCAACCCTTATGTTTTGTAAAAGGAATTCATAGTTATACTGAATCCAAGAAGATAAACCTCTCGTTGGAACAATCAAAGCTGCGTGGAGAAGGAAAGGTGGGATTTTTCGCGGAATTGATTCTTTTCTTAACATCTGGTTTTTGCCAGAGAATTAAGTGAATGTGATGGAATTTCAGTAACTTAGGCATTAGACACGGAGGGTAACCACCCTTATTTTCCTCTTTTATTTTGTTCGACCGTCCCTCGTACTTCCTGATGTTGTGCGAACACAAAGCTGCTCTCTTGAGTTCATTTACAGTTTGTCCTGATAATATGGCCGATGAAAGATGCTTTTCGAAATCCTGTAATTCACCGCCAGATGAAGCCAAACTGAGCAACAACAATCGCTCACCCCAATTGATTGACACCTCGTTAATAAAAGGAGCGAAAATGATAACAAAGAATTATGGCGTAATTGTTTTGTCAGTACGCTTGCTGTCATTTCAGTTTGTTTAACAATGTCAATTAAGGACACATCTAGCACCTAGCAATTTGGTTGTTTGCGCAGAAACACTCCCCTAAAGAATGCTGCGCCCAGCTGAAGGGAGTTGCTTATCATGAGTTATTCCCGTGAAAATGTCCTTACCTATCTCGCCATCTATAGCTAATGACCTTCTCTCGAGGGTTAGTCAGGTCATACTACCCGATGATGAGAAATTTTAACAACCGCGATGCCACCTAAAGAACAGATTGCATTTTATGGCTCTTAAGTCTCACGTGCAAAAACAACAACATTGTCCGCGGATCAAATGATGGCAATTTACACAGCGTGATTATGCGGTTACCCTGTTGCGTTCTTAACAGGATAAAGAACATGAGATCATCCTTGACCCGATCGAAGATTCTTGATTTCATTTATTCGTCGTATCCGAAATAGTACTTTAGAGGCCAAATCGCGCTTTAAACAATCGTGAATTTTCGCGTCTTCGTAATTCCTCTGCAGTCTTCTTCAGACTATCCACTCGATTGTTTCTCTACGTGGTTTGACAGTTATTGTTTTCGTAATGACTCTGATGAATGACAGCAGGACATAATTCGAGAGCAAAAACCCAAGATACTGGAAATTCCACCTCTAGACAAGCTCACAGGGTCGGCTCATCACACACGGTTGGCGTATCTTTCGTGTCTAAATTTGCGTTGTAAACACCGCCAGACGCCTAGCCTTCGGGCTGCAAATCAATAAACCGGTCAACAGCCGGATTATCGTTAGATGGACCTCTCCGGGTTGTTGTCTCCTAAGGCGAACGCGTTCTCGATTGCACATTTGATAGACGCTTCACAGTTCCCTGAGTTTATGAACATCAACAACCAACAGACACAATCTCCAATTATGTTCAACTGGGGATCCTTCAAACTTACGAAAGATATGGAAGGTGAGAGAGAAGATATTTCAGCACCTCACAGGTGACCGATGTTACTTACACCTTGGTTTTTTCGCTTCATTGTTTTAGAGAGGCTACGTAATGCGGGAACGGGAAAAAAGGCAGCTATTCGGCAAAATTCTACAACCATTAACAATGACGCGACAAGAACGACGTCCGATTTTCGCAGAGTGGACGAACGATGTTCCTCTTCGTCTACACCTCCAAGCAGTCCACTGTCTTGTTCTTTAGCAAATGTGAAAGTAGAAATAGAGATGAAGAATTTATGGGACGATTTCTACGCCTTGGGCACAGAGATGATTGTCACAAAAGCTGGAAGGTTAGTGATTAAGTTGTTCTGATTTTAATACCTAATACATGATCTGGGTGCGTAAAATGTGGCGAACTTTATGAATGAAAAGAGTTTCCTTCGAATCACGGGGAACATGCACTTTGAATGAAAACGTTAAGCAAAGGAACACATTTAGGCGAATCTCCACGCTAAATGCTGACTGTAATTGGAGGTTACAAAAGGCCGATCATAAATTATTCGCAAATTGTGCGAAAATTGTCAGGCGTTATCTCGCTGGCCGATATCGTAAGAGGGAATCCCTCATTACTGGCGTGTATGCTAGTAAAGCCAAAAAATAACATTACAATGAATCCGTTTACTTTCAGTGAATAGGTCTGTTTATGCCATTAGCTGGAAAAAATGGTTTTGATTTCCTAATCAGCGTTATCACAACAACAATCCATTATGGTTGACTCGTTTGTGTTGCTATGGTTTGTTTTCTCTATGAACAAACGCGATTTGTGGGCCACGAACGCGTGTGGCAAGCAGTTAAAAGAGAAAGCACATTATCTGCCAACATTTTTCCCCAAAAAATTCGAAATGAAAAGAAAACTCTATTATCTCGAGAGGGACAGGAAGTAACATGAATGCTAAGCTAATTAAAGGTCGTAAGATTACAGGAATAACAGGAGAACAGAAGTTTGAGCTGATAGTGTGGAAAAGTGCGATGTCCCTTTTTAATGAAGTTCGCATTCATTTTTAATTCGCTTGGTATCTCTAAAGTTATATTCGGGTCTTGCAAAGTAAACCTTACGTACACAATTGTCACGGATCGGTTGTAGACTTTTTTAGATTAGCCTCAGGGCTAATTGTTACAAGAATGTACCGTCGAGACCTGTTTAACAATCATTTCTCATTCGCCACGAATCAAAAGTTTCGAAAACTTTCACACCCTTGTCACAAAGATTCTGCCTTAATACGGTTTAGCCTTGTTTGGGAATTCTGTTCTCCTTTTCCTGTCTTTCTGCGGTTATGAAACGGAAGACCAACTAATTCGGCGTTTGATTGTCGAAGAAATAAAGAGGATAATTGCCTTCAAAGGTGATTCATACCTTTCTCTTGGCAAACTTTCAGTTCCTCAAATAAACATAAATCTTTATAAGATAAGTCGCCTCTTAAGCTGTAATGACCGTTTGCTTGTTTGCACAAAATGTATTTGCTCAAACTTTTAGGAAAAGCAAAGGCGACTTAAGTGCATTTTAAGTTATTGTTGTGAAAGAAATTCAGATATTTTTTATTACTTCTAAGTAAGCAGTGAAGTAACTGAATTTATTAATGGTCTTGTATATATTCGACTGACACAGGGGTTGCTTCTATTCCATCCCTTGATTAGAAAGAGGGAAAACATCATGAGAATTTAATTTAACTGACCGTCTAAGGCTTTCAGTAGCCGGAAAAAACAGACGGCTCTTCTGATAATATCACGTTTCAACAAAAATTACAAGCCCCCAGCTTCAAGACAGAATTCCAAAGAGTTCCTTTTAAGGTCTACCCCCTCTTATTAAGGTCAATATAAACCACCAGTCTGCGTATTTACGGCACACTCTCATTAGCCATTAACAGGGCCTTTGAGAGAGCTAGCACAAGTGCAAAACCTAATGTAAGGGACTTTGGACGTAAAGACCCTTGGAAGGAGATTTGGCGTCACATTAATTAGTTTTTTCTCTTTGGCCACGCTGAAAGTTTACTTTGCATAAAGCTATTGATTGATTGACCTTATGCCTAGTCGGGAATTCTACAGAAATACGAGAGAAATCAG
The DNA here is from genome assembly GCF_964205215.1 of Stylophora pistillata. Lineage (NCBI taxonomy): Eukaryota > Metazoa > Cnidaria > Anthozoa > Scleractinia > Pocilloporidae > Stylophora > Stylophora pistillata. The sequence continues at coordinate 2,303,052 of NC_142531.1, forward strand.
TATTGAAAGAACGTTAACCTCTTAAGAGTCATTAATATGTACTAACCTCGCCAAACAAACTCAGGTTGTTATCTTGGTAACAGGTGATGAGAATTAACAAAGATATCAGCTAAAGGGTGTCATTTTAAAGGGAGAAACAACCATTAATCATGCGTTGGGATTTAAAGGCTTGGCGAAATTTCAAATGAGGTCTGGCGTTAAACATTTTAGCCTCACCTTGTATGTTTTACATGTATTTTATACCCACAGCACCACTGATTTCAACTTAGCAAACTCTTTGGACAATATTTGCACTACAAAGTTCCCGGTTCCTTTGCTGACTCATTTGCGAAGTTTGTAATACATGCTAAGTCCCTAAGTCCCTTTTACCATCCATACTTAGATCATGAGACTGGGAATGGAATGTTTGCCTCTGTAAATTACGTTGCTTAAAGAAAGGGAGACTCCATCGACTGGTGTCATCTGGAGTTGGCTTCTTACCGGTGGAGGTGAAACACAGTGGACACAAGACGTTTGATCAGCAGTCACGCAAAGGATCCTCATGTGTATTTACCCTCTCGGTACATTTATTTTGTCGGAAATTTTCTATACACTAAACACAGTGGATTTCGATAGCGAATTTTTCATGTTTCCAGGGGAATCCGATCTCTGTCTTCTCGTTATTAATCAAACATAGCACACTCTAAAGCCAATCTTAGTAGTTTAAGTTGGCTGTGAAATGGGTTTCATCTTGTCATAGATTAACCTCTCAATTGCCCGGGACAGCACTTTGTTTTCTTTGGAGCAAATGAGTCAGCATTTTCAATCATTTACTCTGAGAGTTATTTTCCGGTGGAACATGCCTGAAAATGGATGGCACTCGAATATGAGAAATTACTGTTCTCGCAGTGCTATGATCTTATCATAATCATCAGTGTTTTGGTCTTCATATTTCCTGAAAGAGAAACTCCACTGATGTTTCTCAAACGTTGTGGGTAATCTGCAGCCAAAACGCGTGACCTCTTGTATTTGGCGATTCGAGATATTCGATTTGCTGACTGCGTTGCTCATGCAGTTTTCCTAGCTTGGATTTAAGATTGATTCTTTTGAGTTATTCGTTAAAAGCCGGTTATATTCACTACCTGTTTGAGGTTCATTTTTCTGGATGCGAACATGACGCCACTTTTGCAACTTTGGTGAAATATTTTTGTTTGTATGTTTGGCTGCAGGGGTTTAGAATAACTAGACAAATAGATTACTTTGTCATTACTGTGAAAACTCAACCGAAAAGTTCTTCAGAAGTAGCAGTTGCTTGAACTCAATGTTTGATAATACGAGAATACCTCACACCCACTTGGTAACGCCCTCCAACAAAATTACCGGCTAAGACTACTTAGGCAAAAGCGGAAATGGTATTACAAGTTATGAGAAAGTAAAGGAAACAAATATGATTAGTGCCTCCCCGACACTTCCCGTGTCTTCTAAAAAGGGTCGTGATATTTTTTGTTTATGTTCCTCGCCAAAATGTAACCTCAGATGCAAGATTATACAGTACGTGTTGATGGAGCCAAGAAAAAATATTGGTTTAGTCATCAAACACTTTATATAACAGAAAAGAACCTCCCAAAGCGCCGAGTGCTTGGCCACCTTGGTCGAGCAATTCCATCATACACTGAAATAAAGATGTAACTTCTGAAATGCCGAGTAACTGGTATTTAACAGTTTATAAGATCACTTTGCTAAATAGTATTTTTGGTCCGTTGTCTAGTATTTGTTTTATCGGGGTGATATAATAGATTGTGTTCGCTCGAGAGATACCCGAGGGATATTTCTTACTTGGGGGTACCTCCAGGGGTACCACTTTAAAGTTTTGTTGCATGCAGGCTTCGGTCGTTTCACTATGCATCATTTTAACTATTCTAAGAGGATTTAAGAAAAAACATATGAATGAAGCGGAAGCCGAACACATTTTAGATTGCAGGCCCCGGTTGTTCGAAGGATGGATAACGCTATACAGTGGATAAATCTCTATCCGGTGGATAGCACAGTACGTTTTGGCAACACTTATCCGCTGGATAGCGATTTATCCGTTGGATAGCGTTATCCGCTCTTTGAACAACCGGAGCCAGAAAGATATACCGGAGCTTTCAAATCCAGTGGAGGACCAAGATCCGAATGTTGATTCTCCCATGTAGCTTCTAGAAATCTCCTTGGAAATTAGTTACGAGAATTTGGTGTTAAATCAAGATAACAACTTTCTACCTGATAAGTTTGATGATTCTCATTATCTGATTGCTGGATAATTTATGGATATTATAGGGAGAAGTTACATGTTAATCACTTCTGAGAGTTTAAGGGTTTAGACTTTTGTTTGAGAGCTACCTTTGGCAGCGTGAGAACCTTTACCACTAAATTAATTCCGACATAAAGGACTTGAAACACCTGAGGTAATTTTAAAATGAAAACTTATCCTTCTCCTCTTTCTTTCATCTTTCCTTGCCAGACGCATGTTTCCGCCGTTCCAGGTGCGTTTACGAGGTTTGGACCCTACGGCTAAGTACATCCTAATGATGGACTTCATACCAGTGGACGATAAACGCTATCGGTACGCGTTTCACAGTTCCAAGTGGCTGGTGGCAGGCAAAGCAGACGCCAGTGTACCCGGGAGAGTACACATTCACCCTGACTCACCCTGTGCTGGACAGCAATGGATGAAACAAGTCGTTTCGTTCGATAAACTTAAACTCACCAATAATCTAATGGACGACAACGGACACGTAAGAAGATATCAGCATTATAAGTATATGTTTTTCAATTGACCTGATCACGGCATTTCTGGAAAAATGTTTAAGATTGGAGATATAATTTCTCGTTCAAAATTCTAGATCTGTAAGGCATCACTTATCACCCAAATAGACTCCAAATGCCGATTTTTTTTAAAGAGAACGGTTACATGATTATTCAATATGTTTTTCAGTTAAGGATTTGAATTAGATGTTCATCGCATTCAAAGCTTAATGACTTGTTTTGGACGCCAACATCTCGAATAAACTTTCTATTTTTCGTCCTTGATAAACTTTGAGACTCGAATTATGCATATCATGTCTTGGTATGTTAATGACTACGGTAACCTTGATGATAACACTGATAATAGTTACGATAATGATGATGATAATATTAATAGTAAACATAACATTATAGTTACTGTTGATGATTATGCCGATGGCTGAGACAGCTAATTTCTTTCAGATTATACTTAATTCTATGCACAAGTATCAACCTCGTTTTCACGTCGTCCTCGACAACCAAGAGAAGAGTACAATGAGCAGCGCCCTGGGAGCGAGTACAGAACACGTCAAAACATTCTTATTTCCAGAAACGCAATTCATGGCTGTGACCGCGTATCAGAATCATATGGTATGTCAATTAAAAATCTTTTCTCATGATAAATGATGTAGATTTTCCATTTTGTCATTCTTGGAATGTTCTATAGGAACTAGGAGCGGTATTTATCTCGTAATAGATACCATAAATGTCAGTGATCGTCGAATATTATTTCTTTTCCTGATCGATTTCACACGTACGTTCGAAGTCCAGAACCTACGTACGTCGATGACTTCGCAAGACCAATGATGACGATGATTATAAAGTCGTTAATGCTTTTCCGCACAAGAAGTAAAAGGAAACCGTATGGTATTCTGTGCTATTTTTGTCAGTCTGTCAACAACGCACTGTTCAAGTTACAGACAAACGTAAATACATGTACTGCGGATGTGATCCTCCATTCACAGGCATATGCAATTTCCTGTTACTCTAAGTGCCACCATACTATGATCTTTAACTGACTGAAAACAAAAGCGTGCCATTGATTTGGGATTATTCGTCGTGTTCAATTATTTCCCTTGTACTTCGTACGACTATTTTGTGTGTAAATCACTTAACCTTTTACAACCTAACACCAACATGCATATTCTCCGTACTTTTCTGGTGACCATTTCGTGTATTCTCATGACCTTGTTTGATTGATGGGTGATATTGTAAGGAGAAATTAGATGTTAGTCACTCTCAAAGGTCAAAGGGTTAAAGATGGAGCAGCTTTTTCTGCGCTCGGACGGTTAAAGCAGCTCAAATATTTCGATTCAAGGAGTCAGTCAGAACCGACGCTGAGAAAGTGCTGTACAGATGTTTGGTACATATACATATTAATTACAATTCTTATCTGTTCTCTTCACCAGATAACACAATTAAAGATAGCTAGCAATCCATTTGCCAAAGGATTTCGTGACTGCGATCCGGACGACTGGTATGCTTTGAAAACAATTGGTTTCGTTCCCTAGTGTTAGATGCTTTTTCTGACACTCAGTGGATACTTCTTTATTTCTTGTTCTGATTACCTATTACAACTTACCGCTAACGGAACTAGCTCAAATCTCAACTTTACTCAATTCAATTCTATTCTAATTGAAAATGCTGTTCACCAGCTTATAAAGGCGACACTAAAGGCGATACTACTAGGCTGTCAATCTCCTTGCATCGTCATCGCTCTATCTCAACCAGAAAATCACGTTAAGTTACGGGCAATAGTTCCTGCATGCTAAGTATGCGTCTTGGAGTTGTTTACACTTTACAAAATAGAGAAGGCAGGGAAGAGACAACCTTCAATACAGTTTTACGTTTGTCCCATAGAGTTACAGCGCAATTCAAGTTGTAAAGGTATTCAGTTAAGATAACTTGTTCGCTTTTAGCTTAAGACCTAGCTGATAAATTGCATATGTTGTCAATCCTTCTAAAGTTTACTTTACAGGCCCTCATATAGATAAAGACAACTCATGGAATTCCCATATTTTCTCTCTCCCGTGTTTGCCCCTAACTTCTTTATGCGACATTAACAAACTTCTTCAGTGGATATAAGAATGCCGCTAAGACGCATTGACGGTTCTGTTCCTTTGTAATAATCTACTTCCCGTAAGAATTTATTCAGGACTCTAGGAGTTTGCTACTTTATCTTCGGGCGGCAGAGACAAGCGCTCTTTCTGTTCGGTTGAACGATAGGAAACTGAGACGTAAAATCTATTCTCTCTCTTTGCAGTGTAGTGGAAGTAATAAAACAAATAGAGCCAGGATCAGTAATGCCCACAGCGAAGCCTCGACTTCAAAGTGAGGTGTACCCTCCAAAGTCATGTAATTCTAACCGAGAAGAGGGCGACAGTGTCACAGGTTTTCAGTCATCTTTCTGTATGTTCTTAACTGTTTTATGGGCTGATGTTAAAGCTATCTTAGCTGTCGAGATTTTAACCATGCTATTTACCACTATATTTTTAATTTCATTTTTCCCGATCGTAATTTTCTTAGTTATATTGCCATTTTCAAGCATATCAAGGTCATAAAACTTACTGAACTTCGAAACACAACTCAAATATTCATTCTCCTCAATTATTCTATCTTTAGTAGGGGCTGTTATCTATATATAAAAAAAAAAACAAACAAGAAAGATGATTTTGTTCTACCCTACCTCAGTTTTCAATTTTCAACTTTAAGAATTTCAATTTGAAACCGAAGTATGATTAAAACGGACAAAGAAATGAAAATAAACTGAGTAACTGCCAGAATGGCTTAGATTTGTCAAAACGAAATTCGATTTTATACAATGAAGCAAAAGACGTTCACGAATTATCGTCACTTTTTGTACGACACTCTCACTCCACTCCAAAAATTAGGGATGCAAGTACGTATAGAGTTGCTCTGTGGCCTGGATGTATCAGTTTTCTTTCTTTTTATTCCAGGTACAATGGCAAATGTGACCACACCTCTAGTACCCATGAGTCGCGTTCTTTCTTCTCTGACAGTCCCCTCCATAACGGTCCCGGCGTGCACCCCTGTCATGAGTCCAACTATTACGTCACCGCTATTCCATCCTCACCCTACTTCCCCCGGACCAACTACGGCTGTGTACCGAGGATTCCCGTCTTTACGTGATCACCGAAGTATGCCTTATCCTTCTCCGTATCTTAGGTATAATTCAGGACAGCAAAATGAAGTATCTGGTTATCAATCCCCGCCAGGAACCATTTCCAGTCAATGATAAAACGCCGACCGATTAGGGTCTTCGCAATAATTTTTATCTTTAAATTTAGTCTTTGGACAGCCGTGGAGGAGTGTTGCTTCCTTTGCCTGAAACTCTGCTGACCAATTAGAGGTTTAAGAGTGCGAATTCAGAACTTGCATCGTCTGAATGTTACTTTGGAAGCAAAAGTAGAGTTCGTGTAAATGCCTAGAAGAAAAATTCAAAAGAAAATTCCGAGACAAAAAATATTTTTTCTTCCACGTACAAGAATGAAAATAATTATTTAAGTGCATTTTTCTGATCAGATTTTGTTTCCACATTATATGAAACTTAAATTTTAAGTCAAAATTATTTCACTCCATAATTCTTCATTTTGACTCACGCTTCTTTGTATACGTTTTGTTCATAATTAGTTACTAGATACAGAAAACGAAACCTTTGTCTATGGTTGCACGCTTGAACTTTGTCTACCAACGTTACAATAAAAAGTGCAACTCGATACCTTCATGTAATGGACCAGGAACTGATTTCCAGCACAAACAAACAGTAATCACAATACACACGAATAAAGCGAACACACTTTTCCCTGGTTCACTCAGGGTTTACACCAAGAGGAAGTTTTCGGTTTTCTTTCCGACCAAAAACGTAGCTTTACGATAACTTCCTCTCGAAGGGAGGCAATGGTGACATAACGAGGACTCGGGGAACTGAGGTCTTGAAAATTCTGTCGTCAAACGGTCAAGAGATCAGTCACTGTCTCCTTGATTCATTTCAGTTGGAGTTAAAACTTTACTGTTTTAGAATTACAATCGACGGGACTCTTTTTAGTGCTATCTGTTGAATTTTAATAAATATAATTATCTTGATGTGCGCGAATATAAGCTTTCCATGATCCAGTACAATTAGCTTCAGATCATGGGAATGATCAACTATGCGAGACAGAGGGAAACACAAAGTCTCTATCCGTATCATTCCCCTTCACGAGTAGAGCAACTCTAAGACAGAGGGAAACACAAAGTCTCTATCCGTATCATTCCCCTTCACGAGTAGAGCAACTCTAAGACAGAGGGAAACACAAAGTCTCTATCCGTATCATTCCCCTTCACGAGTAGAGCAACTCTAAGACATAGGAGTAAGGCGCGCTCTGCCTTCGTGACACTGAGAATGAAGGTGATGTAAGTAAGTAAGGACTTTATTTATAGAGGGGGACACGTAACAGCTGAAACGGCATCATTGCTACGACGTAACAAGACACCGGGTACGATATATCATTATCGACTACGATATAGATTATCAGGTACGATGAGACAGCATCTCTGCTACGATACAACAACACACCGGATACGATGTAGCATTATCGGGCATTGGCATTGGAAATTCGCATTGGAAATTTTTGGTCCTACAAGGTCCTAAACCAATTTCATTTAGTTTAACATAATCACCTACATACTGGACTAGCTTAATTATGGAGGGGAATACTGAACAAAATTGTAATTAGATCGTGTGCGGTGAGGCATTATATCGTACTGCATGGTTATGTGGCCGGAGGTACTGTATCGTACCCGGTATGTTGTCTTATCGTAATGGTGATGCCATTATGTCGTACCACATACTGCTATATCGTGCCCGATAATGCTACATCGTATCCGGTGTGTTGTTATATCGTAGCAGAGATGCTGTCTCATCGTACCTGATAATCTATATCGTAGTCGATATTGATAAATCGTACCCGGTGTATTGTTACGTCGTAGCAATGATGCCGTTTCATCGTACCATAGGCTGCTATGTCGTACCCGATAATGCTATATCGTAACCGGTGATGCTATATCGTACGTCTAACTGGTCAGCGGCTTACGGTGAAATTGGCGCGAAACTGACATCACGTGTTCTAGAACGCGATAGTTCTCGATTTTTACTTCTCTTGAAACGCGGTATTGGACAAGTAGAGATTTTTAGCTTAAGTGTGTGTTTCTTTCCTCTAATCTACTGATATGTCAGATCAAGATCTCATAGCAAGAACCACATCTATTTTAAGAAACGCATTAACATAGCTAGAGGGCACTTTAAGTTCAAATAGGACCAATCATAACGTTGGTGACCTGCATGGTGCAAGTGTCGGCACATCTGCCATTCGTGATCGCGAGCGTGCCTCGGATAACTTCAGGTGAGTAAATAATATGTCATTTATGAAGCTTAAGCTGAAGGTTCTTTATTTGTGAAAAAGAAAATTGTAGCCTACAGAACAGGCGTAATTTTTTGGCGTCTTTAGGTGAACAGAGGCGAAAGCGTGGCGAATGCCAAGCGCGAGGGGAAGAGAAAGCTTCGCCTGTATGCCTGAAAGTCGCAAAAAAATTACGCCTGTTCTGCACGCTACAATTTTCTTTTTCACAAATAAAGAACCTTCAGCTTAAGCTTCATAAATGACATATTATTTACTCACCTGAAGTTATCCGAGGCACGTTCGCGATCGCGAATGGCAGATGTGCCGACAGTTGCACCATGCAGGTCACCAATGTTTTTATTGGTCCTATTTGAACTTAAAGTGCCCTATAGCTCCGTCTAATGCGTTTCTTAAAATAGATGTGGTTCTTGCTATGAGATCTTGATCTAACATATCAATAGATTAGAGGAAAGAAACACACACCTAAGCTAAGAATCTCTACTTGTCCAACACCGCGTTTCAAGAGAAGTAAAAATCGAGAACTATCGCGTTCTAGAACACGTGATGTCAGTTTCGCGCCAATTTCACCGTAAGCCGCTGACCAGTTAGACGCACAATAAAGCTTCACCGGTTACGATATGGCATTATTGGGTACGATATAGCAGCCTATGGTACGATGAAACGGCATCACTGCTACGACGTAACAACACACCGGGTACGATATATCATTATCGACTACGATCTAGCATTATCAGGTACGATGAAACGGCATCTCTGCTACGATACAGCAACACACCAGATACGATGTAGCATTATCGGGCACGATATAGCAGCGTGTGGTAAGACATAATGGCATCGCCATTACGATAAGACAACATACCGGGTACGATATAGTACCTCCGGCTACATAACCATGCAGTACGATATAATGCCTCACCGCACACGATCTAATAACAATTTTGTCCAGTACTCCCCTCCATACTTAATGCCTACTTCTCTTCAATCTTCCTCTACAAGGTAGCACCACGTATGTACGAGACTATTGAAAAAGTTATGCTTTCATGAGATTGAGGCGAATTTAATCAATGTGTTTGTTTTCACCTCGGTTCTAGTTCTGCTGTCATTCACAAGAGTAAGGGTTCTTGCACTTTTTGAGGAAACCAATTGGAGGACTTTCAAGGACTTTTTAGGGCATTTTCAATGACCTTGGCTCTCAAATTTAAGGACCTTTTGCTATAAATAGGAGCGGCCGAAAAGTCCAACGAGCGTGACTTCCTGCATGTACATCAGTGTAATCACGTGCTAGGTAACCAAGGTTATTTTCGATGCACCAATCAGGTACAAAATATATAGAAACCACGTGTTAAACGTCATAATCAGACGCGGGATTTGAAAGGAAAACTGCTTTTTGCGATTTGTGCTAGAAACTTACACCTTCAACACCGAAAATAAAAGAACACTTCAACTTTGATTCGTCTGCACCTACTTTCAAGGACTTTTCAAGAATTTTCAAGGACCGGAGTCTAAATTCGAGGGTTTTAAAGTTCCTGAAAACAAAAAATTAAATTCAAGGACTTTCAAGGAGCGCGGGAACCCTGCTATTACTTTGTAGAACCACCCGCAGGCATCTGTTAACGATTTAGTCAGTTCTTTGACCGTGCTGTTCGCACGACGCCAGCCAACAAACTCATCAGCTTTATCTCACTTGGTATGTTGATCGACAGAACTCTCATAGGTTGAACCAGTCAAACTACACCGACATCTTTACCGTAACCACTTGAACTTGAACTTTATTTTTATTTAGACACGGTAAATCTATCAGATAAAATAATAATATTATTACAATCTATTATTACAGTTACAATCTATTTTAATCTATATAAACATGATCTAAAATTTAAAAGTAAAATAGAAAAAAATAAAGAAATTCTGCTTTACATAGATGCCGTGTGTGTTTTGTCGATTCAGAGGAAGAAATTGCGACAACCATTTCGGAAGGATTGAAGTGATTTTGCTTGCCGCAATTCAGGGGACAAGCTATTCCATATAACCGCACCGTTATAGCTAAAGCTATTTTTTAGGAAATTGGTGCGAGGCAATGGAACAGCTAGTTTGTTTTCAGAGTTCCTTAGATTATATGGAGGATCATATTTAGTGAAAAGAGAACCAAGATAGTCGGGCGCAAGACCATGTATAGATTTATAGACCATGGTGGCCACTTGTATTTGTCGCTGAGTATCTAACCGTCTCCAGTTAAGTTGCACAAAAAGAGGATCAGCGCTTGTGTCATAACTGGAGAAGGTCAGAATACGGGCAGCCCGGTTTTGCAACTTTTGGAGCTTATTCGAAAGACCCTTGTTACAATGCCCCCAGACCTCGCTGCAGTAATTAAAGTACGGTTGAACTAAGACATTGAAAACGGACTCAAGCGTGGTTCGATTAACAAAAGGCCTACAACGTTTAATTGCTCCAATGCCCGATGCGATTTTCTTGGCTATTTTTTCAATGTGCATATTCCATGAAAGGTTTTCGTCAATATGTACACCCAGAGATTTGGCTGAGCTAACTTGTTTAATTATGTCACCACCTATGATTAGTTTAGGGGAAGTATCGTAGGTACCTATCCTTTGCCGCGATCCAATTAACATGAATTCAGTTTTAGATGAATTTAGAGTCAATTTGTTTGCAGTGAGCCATGTGTTAACATTGGATAGGTCGTGATTCATAACATCATTGATCATTTTTATGTTGTTACTGGCAAAGGTCAGGTGAGTATCGTCGGCATACATACGTGCAACTGAATTAGACAGGCAATTAGGAAGATCATTTATGTATAGAACAAAAAGCAAAGGTCCTAGAATTGTTCCTTGCGGAATTCCACAAGTGAGAACTTGACTAATTGAGAGCGAACCATTTACAAAACATTGTTGATGGCGATTATCTAGGTATGAGCTAAACCATTCATAAGCGATACCGCGGATACCATATTCAAATAATTTAGACATAAGAATTGTATGGTCAACGGTATCAAAAGCCTTTTTTAGGTCGAGAAAAACAACTGCATTTATACTGCCTTTATCAATGTTGAAGGCCCAATTGTTTGTGGCCTCCAACAAGGCAGTAACAGTTGAATGGAGCACATCTCGTATCGGTCCAGAATCTACTGGCTGAAACCATTTCATCTCAGTCGAGTCATGATCCAGAACAACGACCTCGAGATGATAAAACCATTTGGCATTAAAAGTCATGGAAATCGACACTTTCGCTTAGCAGGCCCACGTAATGTATTAGACCTTTCTTCGCCAATGTGGGTTTAAGTCGTCACAACGCTCGGATCATGAGCACCGGATTTGCGATGAAGACCGAATGGCCTCCACTCGGGAGGTTTTAAATCTGATTTTCATTTGTTTTGAAAAACTATCAGTGGTTTCTTTACACTCGCATGTATTTTTAAAATTCCAAATAAAGTTTTCCCTGACAGGGATTGTTTCTCACCCTGGATATTAAAATATTAATTATACTAAATGGATTAAATTTTAAAAAAAATTTGCCTTGTCAGATATTATTTTCACACTAACAGAGGTTCTCGGGAAGAGGGGAGGGGCGAGGGGTCACTAAATTAACCTGCAAAACAAACCCTGCTTGCTTCATGTGGTAAGTTTACGCAAGGTAATTGCAGCTTTGAGCTCAAAAAATAACTACGCGGAAACAGAGGATATCTAACCCGTGTTTTTTTCCCCAACGCATATCGTTGCATAATGAAATTACTTGGATTTCATATTACCCCACAATTAAATGAATAGATTTTAGAGTTTTACTGTACAGTACTAAAGGCCTATGAGGAAATGGTTAAAAAAATATATACTTTACTAGCCGTCGTTGCATCTGAGTAAAGTAACAGTTGTTGTGGTCTTTAAGAGGAAGAGGATGGGGGGTTAAGTTTTGGTTTTTGGTTCAAACCAATTTGGATTCAGCCTTTCGTGTGGTTAGTTGTGTGATCGTTGTTTGGTGTTGGTTTAGCTTTTCTTTTTCCCACAACCTTTTCCCACCACCCAAAACCCCAGAAGTGTTCCTCATTGAATTTAGGAGCGTCCTGTCTCGTCACCAACTCCCCGCTTCTCTTCCTTTCCAAGTCTTGCAATTCTTTCCTCATGATGTCATTACTCCAAGTGACGTAACTGGCTTCGTCCGCCCAGTCCGAGGAGCCTGTTGTCAGAGGCGTCAGTGGTAATTGGCGGAGAGCTTCACTGCCATCTCCCGAGGCCTCTAGCATTTTCACTCGTCGCTTGTGCTCGCGCTCCCTTCGACGATTTTCCGATTGCAGACGTTCTTCAAAAGAACCGAGATAGGGAGAGAACGCTTGGAGACGGTGTTTCTGGGACTGATAAAGTTCGCTTTGCATTTCCTTCAGACGCGAAATGCAACGTTTGAACGAGAAGATTTCCTCCTCGCCGGTCAATATTCCGAGCGAGCTCAGTTCGAGCTGGGTGAGCTCAAGATCATAAGCCATCTCACCCATCATTTCCATGTGCATCTTGTCTTCTTGTAGCGGGTCATCGCTAGGGAGCAGTTGAAACAACTCATCAGGTGAGCTGGCCGCCGTGCAGAAAAGTTGCACTTTACTTTCATAAGCTGCATCGACAAAACTCAGAAAGCGCCTAGCTTCGTTCTTTTGGTAGATGGTCATCTGCGGTATGTCCTCCAAGAAGACCGTGTGAAAAGCATTGCAGATCGTAATGTAGTCGGCCGGCCCTAGAGGAGACCTGCACAGCTCGTTGAAAGTGAACCTAGCAATGCCATTATCGGAAGCAATAGGGACTATGACCTTCCGACCATACACGGGAAGCGAAACCGATGTCAGCCGCCGACCACGCCCCACTGCTTCACAAAAGGCTTCGTCGAATACCTTTTCTGTGTGTTTAGTCAGAGGACTGAAATAATTGTCCTTTCCACGTTTCTGATTGGTGCGGTAATCCTTTTCAGAATCCATAGCAACCAATTCACAATGCTCGGTGAGTAAAGCGACTAGTGACGTTAATGAATCTAGAGCCTCACTTTCGCGTCCAAATGATGAAGCCCCTAGTTCATTCGGAGATCTAGAAATAAGCCGATCAAGATCCTTTAGCCCTGATTTGAAGTTCTCCCTCAGTGAAGAAACTATTTTGTTTATCAGGATACCACCCTCTAGATGAAAGGAGTGAGGAGTTCGTGTTAAAAATGAAACTACGGCTGCTGGCAGGCTAAGAAGTGTCTAAACTTTAAGTTCATACACCCTTATCAATAGATTTCTACCTTTTGTTTTGTAGATGTCCCTTCTAGCTTAAGACTGAATGGACCAACTAGAGAATTGACAGATAGATGAAAAGAAAAACTGATGGTCGGACCAAAAAAACAAACGATAAACTAACAGATACACGGATTCTTTGGATCAGGAATAATTGAAAGAGTCAGAGCTCAGTAATTTGAGAAAAGGCAAGGTAAATAGTTTTGAGGAATTGTCGTACCCATGTCAATGACTGAGGTTTGATGTCGAACTGTCATCTTACCTGTTAGATGTTGTTACTATAACTGTTCCACTTTCCAACATTTTACGAAACACTCCTTCCAAAAGCCGGGTCGAGGCAAAGTCAGCCAGCTGCATCTCATCAAAGCAGAGCAACCAAGCCTCTCCAGCCAGCTCAGAGGCAATGGACTCCACTGGAGTTATATCATAAGTCAGCTCATCACTTGGACAACAAAGGTTCCACCGATTAATGGCTGAATACAACTGAAGCATGAAGGAGTAAAAATGTACGCGCTTCTTGTTGGGAACTTGAATGCTGTCATAGAAGATGTCCATGAGCATTGTTTTGCCACTACCTACCCCACCATAAAGATAAAGTCCTTGGGGTGTGCACAGTTGGTTCACTGATGAAAAGAAAAGGGTTAAATTCAAGCATGACAGCTAATGTATCTTGATATTCTAAAATAAACTTCCCTCATTTTTATGTTCTTGCTGTTATGGTCTATTACCCTGTCTAGAGTTGATGGTCAAAGACCCATACAAAAGTATAATGCTAGTTCTTTCACACAAAGATGAAATGTGGATGACCTACAAAAATCCCCCCCTGAAAGCAACCTGGATTGAAGAGATATTTTCCTTCGAGTAAAAATGATTGACCATCCTTAACGTAATAGGACTAGGAAAAAGGAATCATAAGGACAACAATTTCTAAAAATGATTTAAATAAACAAGAAATTAACCACTGTTGAAAAAACTTCCTCATAACATTTAGTCAGAGCTACTTGTAAACATACGTCAAGGATATTTCAATCTTTTTTTAAAACAATTTTCAATTCAAGAATACAGCCACTTTTCCTGGAAAGGACTCAAACCCATTACAAGGCACACATTCTTTACATCTCTTATCATATCAAACAAGTAATACCCGGTTGCCTTTGCAATTTCTTTTCTTGTACCATTTAGCCCACTTAATGTTTCTCTGGCACTAACTGGTGATTTTAATGGGTGTTACCCATATTTTGGTAGCCAAGCAGTCATGTTTGTAAAAATTGACATTCTGAATTGAACAAGTATAAACAGCAGCAAAAATTAACAAGTTGGATGTTGCAATATCACTGCAGTGTTGCCAGAAACAAGCAAAATGTATGTGGCATATTTTAGTAAGCTTAAACAAGTTAGAAAAACAGCACTGAGGTTCAATAATAAGTGTAAAGTCACACTATAAAAGCAATTTGAGCAAATGTTGTAGAAATTTTTGTGGTAACAGTAATTTCTGGCAACAAAAAATACAAGCCCAACAACAAAACTTATGTAAAACTGTAAAATGTTAAATAACAGTAATGGAAACAAAAACAGTGATGACGATAAAAAATGTAACAACAACAATTACAATATCAAATACAATTCCAATAAATTTAGGAATTATAATAATAATGGCTGTAAAATAATCTTAGGAGTAATGATGTGGACAGTTCAGTACACCCAGTTTACAAAAAAAAAACTTCTCTTCTTGGAACTACTAGAAAATTAAGGAAGCTTCTTGGAACACTAAATGATATGTTGAAGGTTAATCTAAACTGTAGGTATAAACAATTTGCTGATTTAAATGGTAAAATGCTCTCTCTTCAAAGGAAAAGATTTCCCTAAGTTCTATAATGCAGCAATCACACTTATAAAGATGTTTCTGCAAAGAAAACTTCTGTTTTAAATTTTGCACAATCCTGAAAGGATTGCGAGATATTTACCACTTTCTGTCATCTTTGATAGTATCACAACAAGTCCTTGAAGTGTTACGACCTGTCACGGCTAGAACTGAAAAGACTATACCTTTGGATCCACATAATTCGCTGATTTAACACATAAAAAGCTCTCTCCTAAGAGAAAAATATACTCCTTAAAGTTTCATGATGCACTGATCTGACCTACTAGGATATTTCTGCAAGAAAAACTTTTGTTCTTAAAATCGTACATAATCCTGAAATGATTTTGAGATACTTATCCTCTTCTGCTGCCTTTCCCTTTCCTAATTTCATGGCAAGAGCTGAAAGCATAATGTGCTAGTGGCTATGAGTCAGAAATCACAAGAGGAAAGAACTCAATTGTGCATTGAGTGTGAATGCTGAGCTGCTTAGATACTCAGTAAGTAGCAACAGGAAACATCGATTCAAAATTGGGTCAAGATCAGAATTCTATTGTTACACTCACTACCTCACTTACTCACTGCCACAACATCTGTGGCTTTGCCTCCTACAGGAGGCAGTGCCAACAATAATAACAACCACCACAAAGGCAATGGAAACAATAGTAATGATGGCAATCACTATTTGGTTGCGACAAAAGCTAAACCTAGACAGGTTGTGGGGCCATTTCATACGTCACTGCCAACTCAGTTGTAAGAGTTATGTAACATATAATTAAATGAATCATGCAACAAACAATTGAAGACCAAGAAGGACAACCATTCCGCCGATAACCTTCGGCTTGTAGTAATCAAACGATAAAACCTACATAACTTCAAGCAAGTGACTTACTTGATTGCTTTTGAGACTCATAATCTTTGAGTCGCTCATGAAGGCTTTGAAGATTGCAAACTACTTTCAGCTGTGAGTCATCAGGCTTCAGAACTTTTCTTCCTACATATGACTTGTACAACTGTAGAGGTCCTTCGTGAAATTTCATTCCATCGCTATAACATGCTTTCCTGGCGGCACAGATACCTTGAATTCCCAAATGCAGATGGCAAGTAACATTAACCCGTCTTGTTGAGCGAGTGACTGCGGCAAACATACTACCTTTGGAGGAGTAGCGGTTTAGGCAATTCAAAAAAAACTTAAACTCTGAAAAAAATATTATCAAAGCAGCTTTTACCAAGAAGATGGCAATATTGCAAGTATCTAACTTAATTTTCAGCTGTTATTTGGCGAAACCTTAATCCTCTGTTTTGTCCGCCATGTTGACGTTATGTAACTGCTGTCCCAGGAGCTTTTGCGGCGTTTCTCAACTTCGAACCCATGCCCTTTCCCGGGGTATCTCGACGTAGTCGGTCCGAGTCTGTAGCGAGTGCGTCAGACATGTTATGACTGTTTGCTTTCAAGTTCCACATTTTTGTCACCATTACTTTATCCAAAGAGTTCGACTCTGCAAAGTATATTTACGAGGATGCTATTATATGCTGCGTCCCCAAGTCGAAACCCAGAAGATACTTCTTTCACGAATATTCTAAGGAAAATTCGAACACCTTTCGCTTCCAATTGTTTAGAACGAAAAGGCCTACATCTCTACAACTTCTCGAAGGCAAAAAAAACTGAACCAATCGTTTTCTTTTTTTAAAAAAGAGCCAATTGAACACTTATCGCCACCTACTTCACACTATCAAGCACACCTACGTCTTTTTGGCAGTTTTGTTTACTCTTCTCTCTTCCCCAACTCATATACACTCCCCTCCCCTCCCCCCCCTCCCCCTTGTAAAATAACTTCGGCGTGAAAAAGTACCCATAACTAGCACAGAGAATGCTCAGTTACTCTCCACTTTTTATTCGCATTGAATTACAACGTAAGAACTTGCTAAATAAATGACTCTTTAGGGTCAATCTTGACATTTTGAACAAGCACGCAAATAAATACTTGTAAATAAACGTGCCGTGGGATCTGGAATCCTACTCATCAAGTTCACTCAGTCTCATCTGTGTTCTGTTCTGCATCAATAGTACTTAGCTAAAGTATAAAACCCGAGCCTTTTATTCTCAGATAAAAACAAATTTAAATAGGAATAGATTGAGATTAAAACAAGGCTGTCCAGTGGAAAGAAGTTCTGAAAAATCAACGATTTTCAAATGGAGGAAACGTGACTTCCTCAATCTCAACAACACTTTTTCATTCCCTCAGCGCGCTACTGGCATTGCAAACTAAAGCATTTTGCGTAAAATAGATGGCGTACCATCAGTTCTGTGGTTCCACTCTACCTTTGTTCATAACTTAATTTTGTGATAAAGTAAATTGTTATTATTGTACATTATCACACCTAAGAGCAAGGTGAAATACACTATAAACCGGCGACAAAGTCAAACAAAATCTTTCTTTGAAATAAAAGCTAGCGCTAAGAAGTCACGACGTTTCGACCACTCTGAGGTCATTTCCAAGTGAGTAAGTTTAAAACTTACTCACTCAGAGAGGTCGAAACGTCGTGACTTCTTAGCGCTAGCTTATATTTCAAAGTCGATTTCTCAGAAACTACTTATTAAAACCTTTCTTTCAATCTAAATTAACCTCATGGAACTATAAAATAAGTTAACAAATTCTTTCCTCTCTACACCTGACTGAACAAGACTCTCGTGTTCATACATACCTTACATGGGCAATAACGTTAGCATTAAGCCTGGCTTTTTTTTAACCTTTTTTTCATGGATCATTAAGGCTATATTTCTATATTTCTGGTACAATGCGGTGAAGTTAGGCCAAAGAAACACTTGGCTATAAGCACTTGAAAATACAGAAATTTGCAATAATACTCCGTTGAAACGAAGCTCCATGCAGCTGAAGGAATGCTGTTTGTTACGCTTGCTTAACGGGGGGGGGGGCGTTTGGGGGGACGAGGGGTTCCAGTGACAAGATGGTACCTCATTGTAATGTCACCACCGAATACTGCGAAAGTAAAAATATCTGCTCCCAGTTTTCCTCGAATGACATCATTTCCATTTTCGTGATAGGCTGTGACACAGTAGAGCGGTCTCAATCTTTTACCACTGCCTGAGTTATTTCACATGGTTCACTGTATTTCGTGTGTCTGTTCACCAACCGTAAATAAAACTCTTTACAAAGTACCCAGTGAATATCAACATCTTTAAGGAACCTAGGCCATTGCAAAAGAAAATGC
This sequence comes from Stylophora pistillata, assembly GCF_964205215.1. Taxonomy (NCBI): domain Eukaryota; kingdom Metazoa; phylum Cnidaria; class Anthozoa; order Scleractinia; family Pocilloporidae; genus Stylophora; species Stylophora pistillata. The sequence goes on from NC_142531.1 coordinate 2,321,632, forward strand.
TCGTGTTTGCTTGCTTCTGATTGTCGTTAGTTGCCCCAAGTCTGAACAGAGCAATTTTTTCCAAACTTTAAATTATCAACTACTTCCCCGTGCAGCTTTTCTGTTAGTTGCTTGGAGTGAGTTTTCTAATGGATTTGTACTGAATTAAACCCACAGATGACATTCGAAAAGACGCGTTATACGAGTCTAGGTTACTTTTCTTCCTGGGTCCATCTCCGTTGCCATTGTATCTCTCTTTGTGAGGTTTGTTTTCGAATAGCGCAGCCCTGTTCTGATTTTCGTCCTTATTGCGTTTAACCCAATGACCATAAATCCTGAATGCACATCCATCGATCATTTTACGCAACGGTTTCACGCCATAAGGCTCACGAAGAATCGAATCAAATGTCACTGGTTGAAGTTTATTCTTTGCAAACTTGGAGAATTCTCTGACCGCTATAAGGGCAATCACGGTTCCCTGAATACAAATAAATTTGAAAAGAGATCAGGAAAGTATTCACAGACCTACAAATAAATGGTAAAATACACCGTGGCGACTCCTTTTACGAGGACCCTCCATTCAAGGGACACAAACTGCAGTCCCGAGGGAACAAACGTTCGATCTGTTACTTTTATAAAAGCGACATCTCCTCTCGGGGATACTTTTCCTACAGGAGGCTGGCTCCAAGTATCTTTTAAACAGCTGAATTCTATATGAATACTGCATAATAATTATTAGGAACCTGTCTTGACTACTACATGTAAAAATGAATTATTCTAACGTTCAATTATCAAACAGGAATTTGGAGCCACCTTAAATTTCCACTTTGCAGAAAATCCATCATTTTTTGCCTGCTGCAAATTCAAAATAAAGATACAGATAAATATATTAGAGGTCAATTAACAATAATAATAAATAACAGAGAAAGTAATCAATAAATCTACACATATAAGTAACGTTTCAGTCCATGATGAAAGGGAAACTCCGTATATTTAGGGAGATACTGGTAAATAACAAACCTGAGCTCCTTTGAACCAGGCATGTTCTAGAGCTTGCTCTGCAGATAACCTTCCTTTAGGATGAACAACTAGAAGCTTGGAAATCTGGAAAAGAAAACAAACCATGTTTGCTATTTACAATTTGTTGCTATCTTCACCATTGTTAATCTCTTTTTGTGTTTCTATGTTTCCAAGTTTCTACTTGGTAGTCTACTTCTTGGTGGTGATGCTGTAATTTTGAATTACAACAATTAATATTGCAAAAGAGTTCCCTTAAAATAATTTTTTCAAAAAATCTGAAACTCACCAAATCTTTGGCTGACTCAGAAATGTCATCCCACTCTGGACTATGAAAATGATATCTTCCTTCCATAATGGACCTCAACATTGTAACTTGTCGGCGGTGCCAGAAAGGAGGGCAACCCACAAGTCTGTCAAAATGATGTTTAGGTTAGAGAGAATATTGCCTTTGTTCATGTTAAGTATCAAATTTGTCTCAACCTACAAGTCTTTCCCCTCAAAATTTAACTGTTTTGTTATTTTGAGATTTCTGTTACAAGTGAAATAGATACAATACATATTGTTTGACAGGATACACATCACTGTGATACATCAAAATTAATAATTCACTTGAAACTACTTACAAAGTGTACATGATCACTCCACATGCCCATCTGAAAAAAAAAAAAAAAACCATTAGAGGAAATTTAAAAGAAAACCTGATTAACTCAAGTGAAAATATGACAAAATAATTATACTGTATATATCTGTACATTCATATCTGCAATCATTTTTCATGTTCATAGATATTATACAGTAGGTTAGAGAATAACAATGCACCTTGTAGCCAACTTAATGCCCTCAACTGTAAAAAATGTACTCACAAGTCCCTTAACCTTCAATGATTGTAGCCTGCAGTGCAAGCAGTTTTGGTGGTTTTCATCTTTCAAGTGTTTAGCCGCCATGTTGGATTTTCTGCAGACTGGGAGAATTGGGGCGAGAATGTGAGAATGTCAGAGTGGGTGGGGGGATGGGGAAAGAAATCAGGGTAGGATTTTTCTTTCCGCTCCCCCTCCCCCTTCCCCAATTTTTCTCTCTCCCTCCTACTAGTTTGGAAAACTTTTTACCTCGCCCCAACTCTCCACTGTTTTTCTAATTCAAGATGGTGCCCCGAACAACTGATGGGAATATCCACTCGCCCCGCCAAAATCCACCTGCACTGCAGGCTACAATGATTGGATTTTTTATTCTCCTTACTAGCTGCCTCACATTTTCTTGTAAGTCAATCAAGAGAACTTGGTGAAATATCAAGGTATCGTCCAACTCTATTGCTTATAAGTTTGTCCCTTTTCCTCGCCATTATGCTGGCTGATGTATGGTATGGATAAGTTGGGAATGCGATGTTAGTGTAATTATAGATTTAGGGAGAATGTTATCTCACACGTCAACTTCCTTTGAATAACCTGGAGCATCCCCAAACATTGAGCACTGCAGTGCTTCAGGTGACAAATAGCCTGGTGTACCACACAGCTCTGGAGAAAAAAAACAAGCTACATCAAAAACTAATGTCAACACAAATGCCAATAAAATGAAAAGATAACAACTCTGCACTGAGTTATCTACAACTGTGATAATCCATGAATTCTGTAGACACATCATGTCAACATCTTAGATCTTGTACATGTACAACAAGTGAACAGGTTATGGCTAAAACAACTTGCTACAGTGAATCTGAAGATGGCAGTTTGACACATAAATGATACCTGCACACAGTTTCTCACTTAAAAATTGTATTTTCTGCCTTCAAAATCAGACAAACAGGGACATGTTTACCAAGTCACAAAAGTGATGGGAGGGGGGGGGCACTCTTGTAACAAAATAATAGAGTTTGAGCCGTTTCTAGAAACTGTGAATGCAAGCTTCATTTCAGACTACCTCTGAGCTTTTCCCCTTCTTTCAGCTTCACTGCAAAGCCAAAATCTGATATCTTAACTCTGTAGTCTTCATCAAGAAGGATGTTTTCAGGCTGCAAAAAAAATTGCCAAAAATACTGCTTTCAAATACACATGTACACATAAAAAGGGAAATGAACATTATCATTTTGTTTTTACCAGTACTCAATTTAATTTAAATAAGTGAGTTAATTCAAATTATACTTTAGGAAAGCTTACTATGAAAAGACAAATACATGTATATATCGTCATGTTACCATGGCACCTACCATCCCAAGTACGAGGAAACAAAATGTACATGTATGCACATCAACCTTCCTAAAGCGAAATACTACGGCGGATCCAGGGGGGGTTCAAGTGGTTTGGTCGAACCCCCTAAATTTTCCCTCAGAACGCTGGAAATCATGTTTCCGAAGACCTAATTTTCAAAATCTTGAACCCCTCAGAAGGGAAACAATTCTCCGAAACCCCCTTGACTAAATCCTGGATCCGTCCCAGAAATAAACAGTAACATGTCCACAATTCTGATCCTACACAACTTGGTCTGCACATAGATCAGCCATAAACAGAGTATACAGAGGCATAATTCCCACAGGCATTTGAACTCACCTTTAAATCTCTGTGTACAATGTCCTGATCATGCATGAACTTAACAGCTTCGAATACCTCATGCATGATACGTCTAAAATGTAACATAAAAGTCACTACTTCTGTATACATTTACTTAATATGTAGTAAATACTTCAAAATTCTGACATTTTATTATCTCTTACAAGATGAAGAAGTATTGCTCATAACATTGATTTTTATATCTATTGGAGAGGTATCTGCAGGATTCATTGTGCAACCTTCCATATGGCTGTAAGTTTTCTTCCACTCATCCTTATCCTCTTCCTTATATATGTGTGTCTAACATTCCATTTCATTTTTCCTAATACTTTCAGATATCTACTTGCTTTTGCTTACTACATGTACACTCATTTACTTATCTATTCATTCAAGTGTTTCTCTACATATTTTGTGGGTATATATATATAAATATATAACTATATTGATAAAGTGTAAAATTTTTACTTTCATAAAACAGTGCTGAATACATAGATGTAGAGCAATGTATATATTGTGGGAGGAAAAAGAAAAAGAAATGAATATAAACACCTGGTTTTCTTCTCAGATAATGTAACTTGGTTTGTGAGATGATCAAACAGTTCTCCCTTTACAGCCCTGTTTTGTGAGTAATAATAAAAACATTTATTTAGAAATTCACAACTGTGAACGAACTTATTCTATCATGAGTCATAATTTGCCAAATTCATTTTCAGCCTAGAAACCACAAGACCTTATAAAACAATTGTCTAAAAATGTATTTAAAAAATGATTTTGAATGATATGAATTAGAGCTAAACATGGTGGAAATAAATGTTGTTCATATTAGCACAAATATACACAGACTGCCCTCTGGGATTCAATTGATTTTCCAATGATAAACTCTGCAATATATCAACAGGACTTGTGCTATGTACCCAACCAATCAGACAGAAATCTAAGACCAAAACCAACTTGGTCATCTTCACCTCTTAGTGTCTTTTTTTTTGGTCTAACCAGCAACTGTGATTTCTTTGGCTTTGGTTTGAGGACACTCCATCAAAAAGCTCTCTAATTTACAATGTAAGTTTGTACGCTGGTAATAATTATTCTTAACCAAAATTAAACTCATAGGCTAAAGACTTTAATAACATGAAGACTGGTAATAAGTTTCTTTGTTTTAATGTGTGCAAACTCATGGTAAGATAGCAAAGAAAACATGTGGTAGATAGCCAAAGAACTTCGGTAAAATAGAAAATTTTTACTTACAGTTCAAACACCAAGAAAAAAAACACAGGGGACTCAAAGACATCAACCAAGCCAACTGTTGAGAGGCAAATATAAAATAATATACTGATAAGGTATATGTGCACGATCCTTCGTAGTAAAGCACTATTTAAGCAATAGTGAAAATCAGACCTGAAAAAAATTCAGGCCTGTACGGGATTCGAACCACTGACCTCTGCGATACTAGTGCAGCGCTCTACCAATTGAGCTAACAAGCCAACTGGGAGCAGGTCATCAAATTAATTCGACATAAACCCGTAGATGATAAATCAAACAACAAACATATATGAAATACATATATATGAACTGCGGTTATGAAACGTATATGTGCACAATCCTTCGCAGTAAAGCACTATTTAAGCAATAGTGAAAATCAGACCTGAAAAAAAAAATTCAGGCCTGTACGGCCTGTATGTATTTCATATATGTTTGTTGTTTGATTTATCATCTACGGGTTTATGTCGAATTAATTTGATGACCTGCTCCCAGTTGGCTTGTTAGCTCAATTGGTAGAGCGCTGCACTAGTATCGCAGAGGTCAGTGGTTCGAATCCCGTACAGGCCTGAATTTTTTTCAGGTCTGATTTTCACTATTGCTTAAATAGTGCTTTACTGCGAAGGATCGTGCACATATACGTTTCATAACTGCAGTTCATATATATGTATTTCATATATGTTTGTTGTTTGATTTATCATCTACGGGTTTATGTTGAATTAATTTGATGACCTGCTCCCAGTTGGCTTGTTAGCTCAATTGGTAGAGCGCTGCACTAGTATCGCAGAGGTCAGTGGTTCGAATCCCGTACAGGCCTGAATTTTTTTCAGGTCTGATTTTCACTATTGCTTAAATAGTGCTTTACTGCAAAGGATCGTGCACATATACGTTTCATAACCGCAGTTCATATATATGTATTTCATATATGTTTGTTGTTTAATATACTGATAAGATAACGGGAGATAAGATAAGATATACGGTATTTACATTTTAAGATATCATAGAACAATTTTGTTACACATGTATTGTAAAAACACATCTAATGCTTATGGACAAACTTCACTATCTTCTTTATGTTTTTGGACCAAAACTAAAGTTTACTTAATAATTTTGCAAGATATCGTCTTTGTCATGTCAAAAATGGGCTATAGCAACTAAACAAAAAAGGATTGTTGAACAATGGCCCCTTACTTATATTTTCATGTCCTTGCAAAGCAAGCAGAACACTGACTTCATCCCATGTTGTTGCCTCAATGTCCACACCTCCAGCATCACTTAGCTTGTCTATTATTTTCACAGCATATGGTTTTCCAGTGATCTTGTGGATACATCTTCGTACCACACTAGAAATTCCTCTATTGATAAATAAAAATAAGCTTGATTTATATATGAGGACTTTTGTAAAGAACAGAGGATAACACGAGTGTGCACACATGATGACTTTCTCTTCAAGCGATTAACTCCAAGCAAGAGAGAAATCGAGGTGAACAGGAAAAGAGAAATTACATATCTACGAGAAACCATGTTTGATTTGTTCATACACCATATGTACACCATAGGCTTTTAATTGTGAAAAATGACCTTGGATTGAGAATGGCGAAGGTTTTGCCATTCATTCATCAACCTGATGAGTGATGTGAAAGGCAAAGTCACATGTCAGCAGCTCATTGGCAATTTAAAACTCATGTAAAAAAGTATCATAATTTAACATAGTTCAGTCAGGGCTTTACTCAGGGCTGGAAATCCTTGAGATAGTATGTAACTTCAAAATGCCTCAGTTAACTCTGCACTATGAGGGTTACAGCCTTGAAATTTTGTTTCAAGATGTACCACACTTTGGAGTACAAACTGACATTAACGATTATAATTCAGATTTGATTTTTTAGTGATCATAAACGTGATTGGGCAGGAAATACACATGTTAAGTATGACCAACTAAGCCAACGACGTACTGATTACGAAACCTACGAGTAAAGCTCTCAGGGGAGTTCTAGCTATAGTTCCAAAGTGAATGTGCATCGCACTTTATTTCGACCATAATAATTAAAAGAACATTCTACCTAGATCAAAAGAAAGGTGAACGAGTGACGCGCGACATTTGATCCCGCAAATCACTGTTCTGCGAATCAAGCGGTAGGTTACAGCTTGCTCTGCATAATGTAAGTCATGTATGAGTACAGAACGATACTTCGAAGCTACATAAGTCGGCCAAACTTCACTGTTAATGATGGGAAGCATACAATCGCTCCACGATCACAGTAAACAAACAATGAAGTGTGATGTAATAGATAGAGAAAATACGTGTTCAAGAAATTCCGACATGACTCTAGCTTCCTGTCAAATCTGTTCATGTATCGTGGATCAGTTTTGAGTGTTGACAAAAATCAATAGTCCTACTGAAACAAATTAAGCGGGCTATGTTCGAGTGCTAACTGTATATGCAAATAAAAGCGTTTCTACAAAGGCGTTTTACTCCAGATCAAACGTAAATGTACGAATGCAAGTACTTCACCGTGCAACCAGCCAGGATTTATGCTGACTGTTAGAAAAATAACCCAAACTACCATCACATAAAAATATGGGCTTTTTCTTGAAGACATCCACCTTAAATTAAAGCTAAGAAATGTCCACTTACGCGCCCAATTTTTCTTTAACTTCGTACTTGTCAGAAAATCCGCCGGTTGCTTCGCTTCCTAAAGGCTCATCTTCTAAATCAAATTCTGTCATTTCACGACGGCCAAGTCAAAGTGTTTCCACCCTCGAATCTCACACATAGCCCTTCAGTCTTCTAAAAGTGGTCATCTCGATAAGATGCAAAGCATCAGGACACTAAATCTACCTGCATTTAATTGTCGTAGCCAAACGAAAGACCAACTGTTATTTAGGGAACATGACAAGAGTACATTGTGGTCAGCGGTACATTTTACGAAACTACTGTGAACACGTGCTTATCGTGACTTGCGCGTCGTAACCAACGTGAATTCAGGCTTGAAAGGAAAACCCTTAGTTATATATAATTATCTTATTAACCAAGCGCAAGGGCCGTACTGGGAGAATATCGGCCCGAGGTCTTGACAGCACAGACCGAGCGCAGCGAGGTCCGTACAAAAAAGACCGAGGGCCGATATTCTTCCAGTACGGTCCCGAGCAAGCTTGGTTAATTAGAGATTTATTATACGACTGAAGTTCAAAGGGACACAAGTGCGGTATCATTCGGGACCATTCGGGACAGTGCCCGGTCCAATACTTAGAGAATATTGGACCGGAAATAGAGCATTTTGATTGGTTGATTTTAGTTATTGGCCCTCTGACTGCCCGAGTCGTGTAATAAATATAGTTAGCGGAGTTCATGACTCATCAGTTAGTATAGACAATTCCAAAAGTAACCTTGGAGAAATTCTCTTTTAGACTTCAGTCGTAACTTAAATATATTGAAATGCTGTAATTACACAACTCCTTATCTGTTAATGTTATTTCATCATCTAGTAATTTGTCCACATCACATGTTTTGTCGATTTTGTGAACATGATTGCGTGACTTATTCGAATTTCGAAACTGATCAATAAAGAAGCT